>NC_090648.1:496315644-496615644 GCF_040937935.1 Hyperolius riggenbachi
TAGTATTATAAGCACAAAGTGCACACAACCAAACGACAGATGCTACAACAAACAACCTAACACATATCGCCAACCCTTATCAAATAATTATTACATATTTCAAATACTTTAAAGGCGCGTACACGCACATCTGATTCATTTAAACGACAGGTCGTCAGACCAGCCCACGGGGCGGCCGTTCTGCTGACAGTTTCCCCGTGTGTACCGTCTGAAGGCAGGCTGATAAGGCTGGTTTTGACTGATCTGCTCAGCGGATCGGTCAAAACCAGCCTCATCAGCCTGCTGACTGTACACACAGAGAATCTGTTGGCAGAACGGCTGGCCCGCGGGTCTGACTTTTTCGTTGTTTGAATAAATCAGGCGTGTGTATGCCAGAGCCGAAATACCTATGAGAACCGGCGGGGGGGGGGGGGGGAACAGGCATGTTTGGTGAGCCATCCTGATGCCCACCACTACCCCCATTCTCCTTGCTTCTTAATGCTCTCCGGCACCCTCTTCTGGGCACCAGAGTCAGGCATCAATGTGCCAGCCTGGCCAGGCTGTGTGCTTCCTACAGCCAGTGACCGCAGCCGGGAGTGCTCTGCACATGAGCATTGACATCATCATGACATCATATGCATGCGCAGAGCACTGCCGCTGTCAGCCCCGACTGGCCAAGATACCGGAAGCCCTTACGGAAGTTCCAGGAGGTGGAGGACGGCGGCGAGGGAGACCATCAGGCCGAAGGGGGTGGAGGAAGCCTCAGGTTTGTGTGATTTTTTTTTCCTTCTCATCTCATGTTCCTTGAAAGAGAAACCGTAGCCAAGAATTGAACTTCCTCCCAATCAGTAGCTGATACCCCCTATTACATGAGAAATCTATTCCTTTTCACAGACGGATCATCAGGGGGATCTGTATGGCTAATCTTGTGGTGAATCCCCTCCCACAGTGTGATGTCAGGAGTCAGGACCATGGTTCTGACATCACACTGTGGGAGCCCTGTTGCATTGTGGGAAATAACAGCTGTTTACGACCGTTTCCAACTGCCAAAAAAGCAAGCACCATCTCCTTCCACTGACATCACCTGCCAGCAGCAAAAATGTCACCATGTGTCAGAATGGAAATCAGGGAGAGGAAATATTGTACAATGGGGAAAACACTGACTAAATTATTTATACATAATTATTGTAAAAATTATGCGCTTTTTTTATTACATTATTTTCACTGGAGTTCTTCTTTAAGAGCTGCTTCAGACAGAAGGCTTCTGGTGTCTGTTCATCGTTTAGTATCTGGATCCACCTCGTCCCGCATTTAGAGGAATGGAAACATTTGTTTAAATGCGATTACCGTCAATTGCCAGCAACTGCCCGAGCCCCGTGGTTGATCAAAGTTTTCCGACGCACTGCAAGAAGCATCATTTGCATTCGTGGTTCCGTATCCCCCTAGGGGCTCAAGATGGAATGACAGAATGGTGGAAACCAATGCCAAATGCTTTTCTGCTCAATAGCAAAAAAAGAGCTTAGCATCCGATAAACAAATCACCAACACGTGACCTGGCCATGTAAACCGGCCCTAAAAGTGCTGGGAAATGAGTAGTTTTCAAGAGGCTCTGTAAGAAAAAAAAAGTGCCCTATGGGGTACTTTCCTGAGGAGGGAGAAGCCTCTGTATCCTAATGAGGCTTCCCGCGTTTTTCTCCGTCCCCCTGTTCCAGTGCTGTCAGCCACCAAAAATCCTGCTGGGCTCCAGGATCATTATACGCAGTTTTAATTCGAGCTCAGGCAGAAATAGCTGAGCCTGATCAGATCCGCTCTACTGCGCATGTGAGCGGTGTCCACACCAGTGCAGTAGAGAAGATCTGATCGGGCTTGGTTATTTCTGCCTGAGCCCGAATGAAAACCGATACTGTGTCTAGTGCTGCTCATCCAGATTCCGGATATCCGGGTAACACGGATATCTGAACTTTTTTCAGCTATCCGATACGGATTCAGATTCGCTATCTGCGGATAGTTGGCTAGCAATGCGGATATCCGCAGAAATCCAACTATTGAGATACTGTAACTAAGTAGATGACGTCCAGGACGTCATCGAGCCAATCAGAGGGCTCCCAGTAGAAGCCCTAGCAACCAATCACAGAGGGGAACCCTGGCCAGCCCCACCTGACCTCCTTGAGCTAGAGAGCTCCCAGCCTAAGCCCTGGCACTCAATCACAGAAGGGAACCCTGGCCAGCCCCCCCCCCCCCCCCCCTGTATAATAAGGAGGGCTGCCATGATGAGAAATCTTGTCCTTGCTTGTGAATGCCAGTGCTGCTGGCCTAGCAAGTGCTGTATACAGTGATAAACCTAAAGCTGTTCAGTGATTAAACCCTTCACTATCACTACACTATTGTTAAATCGTTAATTAGCTTGATTTTATTGTGTGACAGTCAGAGTGTGTGCTCCAGTGCTGCAGGCAGCTGCTATGCGTCTGTGTGTGTGCTGTGCACAGACCAGGCCAGCTGCTGCCTGCTGGCCAGCTATTAGCCTTAGCTAGCTACAGTATAAGTTAGGTTAGGGATTTGGGAATAGGATTATTGTGTTATTGTGTAGTTAGTACTGTAGTACTGCAGTCAGTGCTAGTAGTTGTTAGAGTAGTAGTACTACAGTGTTAGCTTACTACAGAACTGCTGTGCTGCTGAGCGGTGCCAGTGTGACAGTTAGTGTCTTCTACTCTGCTGTCTGACTGTCACTCGGCACGTGGCACTTGGCACGTGACCCTTGGCACGTGGTACTTTGCACTTGGCACGTGGCACTTTGCACATGGCACGTGCAAAGTGCAACGTGCCACGTGCAAAGTGCAACGTGCAAAGTGTCACGTGCCATGTGCCACTGCTAAGTGCCACATCCGGCATGCTCCTGGCAGACGTTACACCTGCTACTGCTGTATTTCCCTGCTCCTGCTGCCTTTGCTGCTCCCACCGCCAGGGTGCCACAGGCCACTGCTACTTTGCTGATACCACCTATATTTAAACCAAAACACAATTGCTGCGTAGTTTTTTGGAGGTGTCTGGGCTGAAAACTGCCATGTCCCAGTTGTGCGGTTGGACTTTGGACACAATGTGGGCTGCACGACCGCTGTCTGGAACCTAGACCTGATGTTAATTGACAGCCATTTTTTTTTTGGGGGGGGGGGGGGGGGGATTTTAAGTCCCCACATCATCAATTAGTGTTTCCTTTAAAAAAATAATGATGCTACATGCCTCATATAGCCTAAAAAAAGTTTTTAAAGCAATTTAAAGGCCACTTCCGGATTTTCTATCCAGATATCCGAATCCGCCCGGATACTGAGATCGGATATCCGATGAGGATCAGAAAATTTTGAACTCGGATATCTGACCCAGATCGGATATCTAGGTATCCGGATCCGAATACAATCCGGATTTTGAAAAGGGGTATCCGAGCAGCACTAACTGTGTCTTGCCCGAGGCTCTCACCGGATTGTTATGATCCTGGAGCCGCGGTGGATCTTCGGTGGCTGACAGCGCTGGAACGGAGGGACAGAGGAGGACGGGGGAACCCTCATTAGGATCCAGAGGCTTCCAACTCCCAAGGCAAGTACCCCATGGGGCACTTTTTTTTTCCTTACAGATCCTCTTTAATTAAAGAGGATTGCCCCCGAACTTAGGACGCATTATCCCTAAAAGACATTTAGTATTCCTGAAATCCACATGACAATATTAACCTGAGGTACATTTTGGTTAGTATGTAAGAAGTGTAACAGACCTGTCTCCAGCTCCTGACACATTCACAATCTCCTCTGGAGAGATAGGTGCAGCAGGGTAATGTACGGCACATAATTCACCCTGGAACATCTGATGGGGCAAAAAAAAAAAGATAAAGATAAATGTAAGACAGATTCATGAAAAATAACGGGTTTGGCAATGGTTGCTCTCCTTGCAAAGCTACAGGGCCTCATTCCAGTACCATGCGGTACACAAATCCCCCTCCCCTGACTGAGGAGCCATGTGGTACTACAGGAGGTAGAATTTCAGCACTACAAGCCAATGGGAAGAAAATGAGCAGTACTGAGAGAGCAGCAATTGCCAACTATAGTGAAGCCTGATGTGAGAAGGACATGGAGGCTGGCTTGTTTATACCATTTTTGAAATATTATTTGCTTGGCTCCCATGCTGAACTTTTGGCTTCACTAGTGTCCATGTCACATGCTTGCAACAAGCATGCCACCAGGTATACATGTAATTGAGGTGGCAGGAAATTTGTGCATTTCAATTGGACGCAACCCCACAAAGCCCCACCCCACAGGGTAGTACAAGGGGGGGGGGGGGGGGAACCTGGGAGTCTGGCATCACTTGGGGGCCTTAGGCAATTGCCCACGTTATACCTAGGGTAGTGCCAGTCCTGACCACAGATGATCATGAGGGGCTCTTTTTAGTGTTACCTATGGAGAGTGCAGAGGATGGTTTTTAAGGGGAGCCAAGCCCCACTTTTTTTCAGTTTTTTCATTGTGTCCTGGTTTCTAATAGCTATAGGAACTGCCACGTTCCCCCCTCCCATTCTAGCCGCCCATTATTTATCCACAGGGAAGGTGTGAAGATGTCATCTGTGACTTCTCTAAAACTTTTGAAGCATAGTGTACTAACCCCCACCCCCGCTGATGAAAACTTTTGTTTGCTCTCTGCTAATGTGTGCAATAAAATAATTACATCAGTTGTTATCTGCCTGAAATTTCTGTGGTCGGGCTGGAAGTAGGGTTATAAAGACCTCTGCTAAATTTTTAAATGTAAAAAGAAGAGGTATAATTTAAAAATGGTATTATAATGTTTTTTTAATAATGAGCCACATTGTTGGCATGTATTTTTAATATGCTATTGAGATACCCTGGGTATCGGCTAAAAATGGTGCTGGGTTCACTTTAATGCAAAATGGACCTACCTTGTCCTTGAGATGGAGAGACAACATTCCATTGCAGCTGTGACCACACAGGAGGACCCCATGAGCACCCAAGGTGACGATGACACAGTGTATGTTCTCCAGCAGGGGCAGAGAGAGGGAGATGGCCGTGTCTATAACGTCATTCAACTCGCATGGAACATCTGATACAAGGAAAGAGCAACAGAGGCCCTCAACTATGAACTGCGTAATGATGACTCTACACAATCTCTATAAATGACAGGAATATTAAGGGCCGTCTATCATTACATTTGTCTTTCCACAGATCATGAGATTTATTATAAAGAGTGAAAAGTTGAAAGACCTTAAAAAAACAGATTCTACTCTGTCAGTCAGGAGAACAAATAAATACAACAGTATATAAAAACAAAGAAGTCTTCACAGAATATCACAGAGAATTTCTTACCTGACATAACCACCCCAACAATAGGTCATTTAAAGGGGCACTACAGTGAAAACCTGTAAAATTTTAAATATGTGCAAACATATACAAATAAGAAGTACATTTTTTTCTAGAGTAAAATGAGCCAGAAATTACTTTTCTCCTATGTTGCTGTCACTTACAGTAAGTAGTAGAAATCTGACAGAAGTGACAGGTTTTGGACTAGTCCATCTCTTTATAGGGGATTCTCAGGGATATATTTATTTTCAAAAGCACTTAATGAATGGCAGTTGCTCTGTCCAACTGCCAAAAAACTGTGTAGCGAGCAGGGAAGCTGGCCAGCATCATTGTTTAAATCCTTTTTCGGGAATATCTTTATAACGAATAAAAGCCTTGCTGAGAATCCCCTATAAAGAGATGGACTAGTCCAAAGCCTGTCACTTCTGTCAGATTTCTACTGCCTACTGTAAGTGACAGCATTATAAGAGAAAAGTCATTTATGGCTGATTTTACTCTGGGAAAAAACGTACTTCTTATTTGTATATGTTTGCACATATTTTATATTTTACAGTTTTTCGCTGTAGTGCCCCTTTAAAGCAAACCTGAACTGAAAATTAAATGTCAAAATAAACACATACACGTCATACTTACCTCACACACTACTCATCAATCTCTTTCTCCTCTCCTGCGTCCCTGTTTGGCCATTGTGATCGATGGAATTCTCCATCCTCCATTTTGAAAATGGCCATTACCCAATAACAGCTTCCTGGTCAGCACACTGTTAAACTGTAATATCGCCTACATAAGCCATAGTGAAATATTGGCATTACCTTGTCAGTTATAACTGACAGCAACTGATATTTTTCAGTTCTGACAAAATCTTGACAGAACTAGAAGCAATCTTGTTAGAAGAAAATGGTGAGCTTCTGAGAGGAACTGATGACGAGGTAAGTATGTAATATTCATTTGCAGGTACATCATGTGTTTAAATAATTTTACTGGGTTCTGGTTCACTTTAAAGTTAAACTCCCTATAAAAGCAAAAAACATGTTTACATTACATGGCCAAAAGTGTGTGGACACAGGCATCATATCTGAGTGTACATGTTGGTTCTCAGACCATTATTATGGAGCCTGTCTGCAAGTATTCATGTGGTTGACAACAAATTTTGAGAGTATGTATTGCGGTGGCACTGCTTAGCTGGGCAGTGGTGCTAGTAGTAAGATATTGATAATTTACATATTTTACTATGCACTACCCGGCGCCCATTATCACTTAAACACTCCCCTCCTAGTGTCTAAAACGAAACCCCACCACCTAATGCCTAAACCTAATCCCCCCCCCCCCCCCCCTAGTACTCAAACCTAATCTCCCCTCCTACTGCCTAACCTCCCCCCCCCCCCACCTATTGCCTAAACCTAATCTCTCCTCCTACTGCCTAAAACTCCCCCCCCCCCCCCCCCACACACACACACCTAATGCCTAAACCTAATCTCCCCTCCTACTGCTTAAAACTCCCCACGCCTAATGCCTGAAGCTAATCTCCCCTCCTACTGCCTAACCCACCCACCCACACCTAATGCCTAAACCTAATCCCACCTCTAGTGCCTAAACCTAATCTCCCCTCCTACTGCCTAAAATCCCCCCCCTACCTAATGCCTAAACCTAATCTCCCCTCCTACTGCCTATAACTCCCCCCACCCCCACCTAATGCCTAAACCTAATCTCCCCTCATATTGACTAAAACTCCCCCCCCCCACCTAATGCCTAAACCTATCTCCCCTCCTATTGCCTAAAACTCCCCCCCCCCCCCACCTAATGCCTAAACATAATCTCCCCTCCTACTGCCTAAAACTCCCCCCCCCCCCCACCTAATGCCTATACATAATCTCCCCTCCTACTGTCTAACCCCCTTCCCCCCCCCACCTAATGCCTAAACATAATCTCCCCTCCTACTGTCTAACCCCCTTCCCCCCCCCCACCTAATGCCTAAACATAATCTCCCCTCCTACTGCCTAAAACTCCCCCCCCCCCCACCTAATGCCTGAAGCTACTCTCCCCTCCTACTGCCTACTGGGTTTTCAGCAGACTGTAGTGCGTGTGTATGCACTGTCGGCAGACTGATAAGGCTGTTCCTGAACGATCCGCTGTACGCACCTTAATGCTAACTCCCCCCAATAATTGCTTAACCCGAACCCCTTAACCCCGGCACCCAAACAACCATTAATTGTGGCCGATTGACTATAATCGGCTACAACCATTAATCCTTATGCAGTAGCTGACCGGCTACTAACCGCATCAGGTGTCCGACTTACCGCTAACTAACAAAGATGTCTATTAAAGTCTATGTGTATTAGTACGCCGCCCAGTCAGTTGGGCGCAGGGTGAGCTGAATGATGACTCACAATACTATTCCCCCTCCGAGTCGTAGCAACACGGAGGAAGAAGTACTTCAGGGCACCAAATGACCCTACCCAGCCAACAACGTAGAGTGCATTCCGTACATCTCTCAGCTGAGAGCCCATCATGCTGCCACTTACTGCAGTCCACAGAGTAGCCCAGCGTCCTGTTGATGGAGAGGAGTTCCCTTATGTTGGGGGAGATGTAGGTGAGAGCCGTCCAGCTGTCCGATGTGAAAGGTTTCGATGCCTTGTCTATATCGGTGGGCTCATAACAAACTGTCAAGAAAAGTGCAGACTTCCGTTATTGTTCTTCTTGTGCTAAGAGGGAACTCCGGGATTTCCTAAATAAAAGTCTTCCCCACATAAAATAGTTATTGCCATTCATTTTTGTATACTGTTTTTCCCTAGCTTACAATCTGCTTGGAAAAGATGTAAAAAAAAAAACAGTCACCCCCCCCCCCACACACACACACACACACTACACACACACACACACACAACCACACACACACACACACACACACACTACATACACACACACACACACACACACACACACACACACACACACACACACACACACACACACACACACACACTACACACACACACACACACACACTACACACACACACACACACACACTATACACACACACACACTATACACACACACACTATACACACACACACTATACACACACATACACACACACACACATTTCTCTAATCACTGTGCACCAAACATTGCATTTACAAAATGGGTGTATAAGGAACCCTGAGATGCATTATGGGAGAGATTCTATTGACCCTTTCCAATCCTATGTTGCCCCGTTATAGTCTGACATAGGGGATGCTTTTGCCGGATAAAAGCCGAAACAGCGTTAGCCCCTTTTGATCACCGCCCCGCATAATTGAAATATTATGTGGGAACATTTGGGCCCATCGCTAGGGGCGTCCTTGAAAGATCTAGTCTTGAAAGATCTAGTCCAGCAAGGCATTACCTTACGTGGAACAGGGTTGAAAAAAGTCCAACACTTTGATCCTCACCGGTACAGATGTGCCTACAATGGAGGCGGAGCTACTGCATGCTAGCTGTGCCAACCCCGCTCCCTACCCTGATGCCAGGTCACTGCCCTACTCCAGTTGGATGAGGTAGAGACCCTCTGGCTCCCCGCCACAGCATTTGTACACTCACTCATAAAAAGGTTAGACACAGAACATATATATTGCACTTTTCTCGTAGCTGCACTTTTCTCGTAGCGGACTCAAAGCACTATAGGCAGTATCAGGGTTAGGGACAGTGGCGTAGCTAAGGACCCGTTGTCCCCGATGCAAGTTTTACATTGGGGCCCCCCAAGCACTCTATACATAACAATTGATACGGCACACCAAAACCTGCCAATGGCAACTACAGTGTCAGAGGTGCAAGAAGGGGATGGGGAACAGCTTGTTAATGATTACCACTATTCAAAGTATCTACAGAAGTGATTATTATGGCGTGTATCAAAAAAGGGCGCCTGGAAAAAAGCGCGCAGGATATAGCCGAAATTGTAGGTTGTAATGTAAAACATTAATTTTTGTTTATAGCTCGTAATTGAAAATGTAGTGCTAAATCGGTTCAGTAAACGGAAATGAAACGGCAAAATACCGTCTATAACAACAAACGAATTCTGAAATGAAACGTCAAATAGCGTCTATAACAAAAAACGATATTTACACTTGTATTAAGCATAGTAATACAATGGTAGATTTTACAGATATTTTACTGCAATTATACCTAACTGTAGGCTCACACAGATCTCTCCCTATCCCTATCCTTAACCCCTAGACCCACTCTTTGTTTAAATATACATAATTTCATAAATAATATATATTACATATATTGTGCTATAACTATACCTAACCTTACTCTCACACAGAACCCTCCCTGTACCTATCCCTAACCCCTAGGCCCCCTGGTGGCGCCTAACCCTAACCAACCCCCTGGTGGTGTATATTGTACTGTAACTATACCTAACCCTGCTCTCACACAGAACTCTCCCTGTACCTATCCTTAACCCCTAGACCTCCCTGGTGGTGCCTAACCCTAACCACCCCCGTGGTGGTGTATATTGTACTGTAACTATACCTAACCCTACTCTCACAGAGAACCCTCCCTGTACCTATCCCTAACCCTAAGACCCCCCTGGTGGTGCCTAACCCTAAGACCCCCCTGGTGGTGCCTAACCCTAAGACCCCCCCTGGTGGTGCCTAACCCTAACCACCCCCCTGGTGGTGCCTAACCCTAAGAGCTAAGACCCCCCCCCCCCCCGGCGGTGCCTAACCCTAAGACCCCCTGGTGGTGCATAACCCTAAGACCTTCCTGGTGGTGCCTAACCCTAACCACCCCCCTGGTGGTGCATAACCCTAACCATCCCCCTGGTGGTGCCTAACCCTAAGACCTTCCTGGTGGTGCCTAACCACCCCCCTGGTGGTGTCTAACCCTAACCATCCCCACTGCACAAACACCCTTACACACATATAAAACAATAATATATTTAATCCTTAAAATACTTCACTATAGATAACATGAATAGAATAAGTTATATATTTGTAATAGAATAAATAGCCTTAAAATCACGTACACATTAATAATATTATAAATAGAAAAAGGAGATAGATTAGTAAGTTAATAAAACTATAATTGACGCATTATAAGTGTGAAAAACAAAGTTAATACCAAAAGCGATGTATTTCTAATAGAATATGGTTGAAAACGATATTTAAGCATTATACCGTACGAAAAGGAATTTTAAATGACAAAATAAGTGTAAACGAAAATTTACTTGTTACAGTCCTGTAAGCGAATTTTTTTAAAAACGGGAAAATAAGTATAACTTAAAGTCAAAAAGAACTTGTAAACGATATTTGTTATAAACCTTATTATGTAAACGAAAACTTTCCCTGTAACCGCTATTATGTAAACGAATTTTAAGCGACAAAATAAGTGTAAACGAAAATTAACTTGTTACAGTCCTGTCAGCGAAATTTAAAAACGGGAAAATAAGTATAAGCTCTATAAGCGAAATTTAAAAACGAAAAATAAGTATAACTCAAAGTCAAAACGAACTTGTAAACGATATTTGTTATAAACGCTATTCTGTAAAGGAAAACTTTTGTTAACACGATCCCTGCAACCGCTATTTCTCGGGCGCCCTTTTTTCCTGCCGGGCGCCTAATAGCCGATATTTTGCATTGCAGTCTATGGCGGCGCCCTTTTTGTCCATTAGCCATGTGCGCCCTTTTTTACTATCCCGATTATTATGAGCGCATGACCAATAGAGAGCTAATACTGCAGTTGAGGGAGGGCCCCTCTGGCCCCAATGCAGTTGCTACCTCTGCACCCCCTATTCCTACGCCCCTGGTTAGAGAGACTTGCCCAAGGTCCCCTACTGAACAGGCAGAGCTGAGATTCGAACCCAGGTCTCCTGTGTCAGAGGCAGAGCCTTTAACTATTACACTATCCAGCCACAAGGTTATCATGTTGTGCCTAAACTTTTAGAGTAGAGAGGGAGTTTAGTTCCACTTTAATAGTCGTTGGTGAATTCTCTAAATTAACCTAGCTTCAGTTATACTGCCGTGAACACAGCAAGAACCTCAGTAAATATGCCCAGGCAGTATAATATCTTGGCACACTGACCTGGCACGTTGTTCTGTCGGGCAATCTCACACACATACTGGATAGTGGTAACAGGCACATTCCCGTCTAGGCACACCAATCTGGACTTGCGTAAACTGTCTACAAACTGAGACACCTGTGAAGATGCAGAAGGTGCAAGAAATGTGAAAAAGAAGCATAAGGCAATACAGCAACAAGACAAAATATTTGAAGAAAATCTGTAACGAAAACCCGTCCTTTGAGATACTTACCTTGGCGGGGTGGAAGCCTCCAGGATCCAGCGCTGACAGCCCCCGAACACTGGCAAGATAAATAATTACCTACCGCTCTAACCAGCGCAGGCGCAGTAGCAGCTGTCCGCTCTGGCTCAGGAGGAAATAGCAGAGCCCGATCGGGTCCACTCTACTGCGCAAGCACCTAGCTGTTGGCTCTCATGCTATTGCTATTGGCTCTCATGTTCTTTGCTTACCAGTACTCGATCGCAATCTGATCATAGAGAGATCTATTCCTACCCAAAAAGATTTAGGCATAAAATCTATAAACATTTTGTCAAACTGTGCTTTGTAAGATGCCCCACCCCGGGGCCCCAAAGATGGATGATGGTCCCTAGGTCTCCCTAAAAGTTAATAGGGCATTCCTGACATCCCATTTCACTGCAGAGTGGTCAGGATGGCAGAGAAAACTCACCTGTCCAGCGGGCGCACTCCCTTCTATGTGGTTCTGTCTCTATTCCTGCAGGTGCCTGGCCCCATGACCACACCCCCCCACCACCGCCACCACCACCACCACACACCAATGCCTAACCATAAAAGTCCTCCACATCGAGGTCTGACCCGAACCGAACCCCCCCACCGATCCCTAACTGACAAGTACATCTTATCCCGGCGGGCGTCATGCAGTCCAGTGCAGTGCGAGCCAAATGACAGCTCCCCCTGCTGCCTGCCGCTAAACTACCCAGTGGCAATAAATACTATTCCCCATCGGACTTGTCTCAACTCGCAGGGAGGTGGAATTAGGGGTTTGGCAGCCGCTGGAGCCCCAAATTACCATTGCAGCTATGACAGAGCCCAGCTCCGCTGCTCAGTGCAAAAATTAACTGATGCGCTAACTAACCACTCCCACCCATGCCTAACCCTAACCACTTTCCCCCCTATGCCCCAAACCTGCTGCTATCCGCACTGCCTTCCTTGCTATATATGAAAAATACCGGTGCCACAGAAATTTGGGCCAGTCAGCACACTTGCAATGCGGTTCAGTGAGGGTTTGTAAATTCGTGGAGGGAGAAGTCCAGGGTGCCTATAGGCTCCTGTGATGTAAACCCGGGCCTAGCTCTGACGCTGGCTTCTGAAGTAGGGCTGTACTAAGTTTTACCTCTGGAAAAAGTGGACATCTGGGGGAACAAATGTGAATTATGATACTTGAATCATCTGCCTCTGACAGGCCTGGCTCAGGTGTACATCCCGGAGAGAAGAGTACTGTCAGCTTCTGACTGGCAAGGGAACATCAGTGTCTGTTCCGTAAAGCATCTTAATCCCGGATTTCATGTTCTCTGATCTCCTGAGTCCTGACCTGCAGTGATCTCTCACCTCACTCTTTCCATGTTCCGTGTCGCCCCGGCCAATCCCTCTTCCATCAGTGGGCTCAGTGCGGTCTTAGCAGCTTGTGTCATGTGGGGGCGGGACTGTCTCCATTCTTATAAACCCACACAAGGCTTAATCTTTCCGAATCAATTCAAATGCTCCTCTAATCTCCCTTGAACAAAGTTGACAGTTGACAAACTGTCTCAGTGCGTCACATGCTGCCAAAACAAAACATTAACATTTCTCCCCCGCCCCCCAATCTATAGCTTTTCATCTGTTTGCCCACCTATCAATCTTCAAGGAGCACTTTGTTAAGAACCCCATACTGATACTGGGTACGGCCCACCCTTTACTCTCATGGCAGTGCTGGGTGCCCAATTCGAATCCCAGCCAGGGCACTATCTGCACAGAGTTTTTATGTTCTCCCCGTGTCTGTGTGGGTTTCCTCTGGGCACTCCGGTTTCCTTCCACATCCCAAAAACATACAGATAAGTTAATTGGCTTCCCTCTAAAATTGGCTCTAGGCTACGACACATACATAGACATACTGTATGACTGTGGTAGAGATTAGATAATGAGCTCCTCTGAGGGACAGTCATAATAATAATTAATACTTTGAGGCCCTGCTCCATGTTAACACAAATTCTCAGCTTCTATGAATTTGTCAGAGACTTATTCATGACGGGCCCTCCCTCAACCACAGTATTAGCTCTCTATTGGTCCTGTGCTGGTAATATTCCCTTCTATAGATGCTTTAAATAGTGGTAATCATTAACACACTGTCCCCCATCCCCTTCTTGCACCTCTGACACTGTAGTTGCCATTGGCAGGTTTTGGTGCGCTGTATCAATTGTTATGTATAGAGTGCTTGGGGGGGGGGGCAATCTAAAACTTGCCCCGGGGCCCACGGCTCCTTAGCTACGCCACTGGTTGTGTCCCTGGATTCTCGCTGCTTATGCCAAATTCTCTTCCCCACTGTTTGTGTTCCTCAACAAATTTCCAGGCTCATCATCAGTTTCTTTTCAGTTCAGTTTTCCAGTTTTGTACCCACCACCCCATGTGTACTCCTCAATGTTTCAAGAAAACCAGAGGTGGATTGTGACCTAAAAAAAGCAGATACTTACCTAGGAAGAGGGAAACTTCCAGAGACATCTCGTGTCCTCCTCCAGAACACCGCTGCTGCCCGGTAGTCCCTTGAAATTCGCACAGGTGAAGTTCGCACAGGTGCAGCACAGCCACGCTTGTGCACCTCGGGGAGTGAGGTGCACAAGCGTTGCTGTGCTGCACCTGTGCGAGTACAACTGTGTCTGCGAGCAACGATGGGGTGACTCCGGCAATGGTGAGGACGAGAAGGACACAGGGAGCCTCTAGCTAACCTTTTCATCTGCTTTTTAAGTCAACCTGCCTCTGGAACACTTTCAGCTTCCATTCTTGGCTGACAGGAGTGGAACGCAGCATGGTCGGATGTGTTGGGCATTCTCAGATGCTTTTTATGTCACCACAGTCGGAAAGGCTATGACAACTCAAAACAACCATGCTGCTGTGGTGAAATCATCCTATTTTCACCTGAAGAACATCGTAAAAATCAAGCACCTCATCCCCCAGAAGATCTGCCAACCTTAGTTCATGCCTTCATTACCTCCTGACTGGACTACTGCAATGCTCTCTACACTGGCCTTCCAAAAAAGGTCTTGTACCGCCTACAGCTGATACAGAACACTGCTGCCAGACTGCTAACCAACCAACCCCGTCACTGCCACATAACGCCAGTCCTGCACTCCCTTCACTGGCTACCTATAGAATGGAGGGTCCTATTCAAGATCAGCCTTCTGACATTTAAATCCCTGAATAATCTAGGCCCTGGATACATGAAAGATATGTTGCAGCTACGTAGCAATCCCCGCATTCTCAGATCCACAGGTTCTAATAATCTAGCCATACCCAAAGTCCACTTGGAAACTTTTGATCCCAGAGCCTTCTGTCATGCTGCTCCTACGTTTTAGAACTCCTTACCTCAGCAGGTCAGGACAGCTCCATCCCTGGACGTGTTTAAATCCAGACTGAAAACCCACCTGTTCAGTTTGGCATTTGCAGAAATATAACTTTTGTTGTGTGAATACTTCATCCTACTACCAATTACTGAATCTGAGAGAACCTAAGCGCTTTGAGTCCTATGGGAGAAAAGCACTATAGAAATGTTATTGTATTGTATATTGTACTGAAGTTAGCTAGAACTGGTCTAGTCATTCTTCGCTGACCTCTCTCCCCACCAAGGGGTCTCCCACTGGTAAGGACACTAGGGCTGGTCAGTGAGATGCCAATGACTGCATGCTAATGCAGATGTAACGGTCATTTTATACAGCCTGGCAATGGAGCGATTTTATGCATAACTATACGTAAAATTAACATTAACGTATTGGCAACTCATTGACCAGCCCTATTGGCCCCTTGGCCCAAATTTGAACTTAGTAAAATATCTTAGTATACACTAGAAAGTACTAAATTCTTACGTGTGTCTCGGTGATCTGCTGATGGATCTCCATATCTCCTACCCCAAGGCTGAGCTCACCACGGCCAGAGATCACAGCGCAGTAGGTGGCAGTGCTGTGACCTCTGAGGTGTGCCACTCCTCTCATGTCCTGCAAAACAAGGAACAGGGTTCTAGTATTAAAGTGGGATTGTTGTCAGCCATAAAATCAAATGCCATTTACCCACTGCTCTGTGTTTATTATGCAGTCTACAACCTGACCCTGCATTGCAAGCATTCCAATACAACCATAATAGTTTCTGCTGTAATAAATCTTATCTCAGTAAGCCTGGCTCTATTTGGTACATTGCTGAGGAGAGGGAAGCTTGTTATCTCCCCTCCCATATTCCTACTCCTCACTGATTGGCTGAGGGCAGTTCAGTGTGACACAAGGTTGAGAAGGGAAAAGCTGCTGAAATACGATCTACACTGTGCTCATGTGTGTTTACAAAGCAAGCTAGATATGACAGTGCAGTTTCTAGGGGGAAAAAAAGAGTAAGGGAGGAAATGACATCAGAATTGGCTTCAGTCAGAGGCAGCAAAGATGGAAAATGCCTGGAACAGTTCCCTAATTAACTTAAATCAAAACCTGGCCGGTACAATACATATGTTATGTAAGTAGAACAAGCATTTATCTATTTATATATGTGTTTTTTTCTCCTAGAATAGTATGACTGTCTCTGCTGCTTTAAAGGTTCTGAATCAACCAGAAAACCTGGAATACATTTTATTTTAAATACATTCAACCCTCGCTTAGGCCACAAAAAGAAAACTGACAAATCCTTATTATTGTCACTGGCGTGATCTGTACTTTCATTTTTAAGCTTTAGACAGAAAACAAGATTATGAGATTCCATATATTTTTAAAGTCCTATTTTGGATTACAGACATAGCCGGCCTTTGATATGAGCGACCGGAGCAGTCGCTCAGGGCGCCTATAGCTGGTTGCCTATACTGAGGGCTCCAACACCTGACTTCCTATACTGGGGACACCTATAGCTGGCTACCTATATTGAGGGAGGGCACCTACTCCTGGCTACCTATACTGGAGGCACCTATGCTTGGCAACCTGTGTTGAGGGCACCTACACATGAGATCCTATACTGGGGCACCTATACCTAGCTACCTATCTATACTGAGTCTGAGGGCATTTTGGAGGGGGGGGGGGGGGGGCGCACTGTGGCTATAATGCGTGGTGCAAATTGTCAGTGCTGTGCTTTCATTCTGAATGGGGGAGGAGGAGGCTAACTGTCCCACTGATTGTTTTTTATTAATATTCCTGAAAGGTTCTAGCCTTCATTTTTAAGTATATTCAGGATAATGTACTCTTTCCATCCATTCGTGATTATTAATAGTATTTTTCTATTATACATATACGTGACGTGTCACGGAGATCTGAGCATTTGGCGTGATGTGTCACGACATCCAAAAAGGTTGGGAACCACTGTCCTAGGAGATACTCAGGAGAAAAGGGGAATTGCATATGGGCCTGTGTGTGTGTATACATGCGTGCGTGTATATGCACGTGGGAAAAGGATGAAGGGGGGGGGGGGCACAAAAAAAATCAGGTTTCGCTAAGGGCGCTGTGAAACCTAAGGCCGGCCCTGATTACAGATTCAATCGTTTATCTCGTCAGACTCTTTACACGTCAGTTTTGCTGACACGTTTGCTATTATGAGTACATAAGAAGATGCAGGAAGACAAGATTAGATGGCGTCTGACAACCTGTAATACGGGCTGTGTAAGTGGTATAAGTGGAGGGCACTCACCATATGTGAGCAGTACTGCAGGACCGAGTGAGAAAGGTCATCTTGACCCATTGCAGAGATGAAAAGAGGTCTGACTCCCAACCGACTGAGGCAGTCTGAAAATACAAGACAATCAAGTCAGAGAAAAATATGATGCACTATTAGGTCCCTAAAGCACACAATGAAAGTGTAGGAGTTGTGGTGGGGGCTGGAAGTGTGATGTGAGAATGGCTGGAGAGGTTATGTGCAGTGCTGCTCGGATACCCCTTTTCAAAATCCGGATCCGATTCGGATCCGGATACCCAGATATCCGTTCCGATTTCAAAATTTTCCAATCCGGATCGGATATCCGACCTCAGTAACCGGGGTATCCAGCCAGTTTGGTTATCTGGATATAAAAAAACGGAAGTGGCCTTTAAATTGCTTTAAAAACGTTTTTTTAGGGTAAATGAGGCATGTATCATAATTATTTTTTAAGGGATACACTAATTGAAGATGTGGGGAAATTAAATTCCCCCTCTCCCCCCCCAAAAAAAAATGCCTGTCAATTAACATCTGGACTAGGTTCCAGACAGCAATCGTGCAGCCCACATTGTGTCCAAAGTCCAACCGCACAACTGGGACAACTGGGACATGGCAGTTTTCAGCCAAGACACCTCAAAAAAAATTACACAGCAATTGTGTTTTGGGTTAAATATAGGTGGTATCAGTGGCCTGTGGCACCCTGGCGGTGGGAGCTGCACAGGCAGCAGGAGCAGGGCAATGCAGGTGTAACGTGTGCCAGGAGCATGCCGGACGTGGCACTTGGCACGTGTCATGTGCCACTTGGCACGTGCCAAGTGCCACTTGACACATGCCAAGTGCCATGTGACACATGCCAAGTGCCTGTCAGACAGCAGAAGAGAAGACACTAGTGCACACTAACTGTCACACTGGCACTGCTCACAGCACAGCAGTTCTGTAGTAAGCTAACACAGTAGTACTACTACTCTAACAACTACTAGCACTAACTGCAGTACTACAGTACTAACTACACAATAACACAGTAATCCTATCCCCTAATCCCTAACCTATACTGTAGCTAGCTAAGGCTAATAGCTGGCCAGCAGGCAGCAGCTGGCCTGGTCTTTGCACAGCACACACACAGACACATAGCAGCTGCTTGCAGCACACATTCTGATTGTCACACAATGACATCAAGCTAATTAACGATTTGACAATAGTGTAGTGATAATGAAGGGGTTAATCACTGAACAGCCTTAGGTTTATAGGTGCGTACACACGCACTACCAGCGGCAACGACAGGTCCGCCGAACCCTTCCGCTGGGCGGTCTTTAGCCGACAGTAGTGCGTGTGTACGCACTGTCGGCGGACTGATAAGACTGTTTATGAACGATCCGCTGACCGGCTAGAGATGTGATGTGGGTATGACTGGATATATATAGTGGGGGTGTGGCTAGAGGTGTGATGTGGGTATGACAGATGTGGTGTAAGTGTGGCTAGAGGAGTGATGTGGGTATGACAGGAGATATGGTGGGGTGTGGCTAGAGGTGTGATGTGGGTATGGCTGGAGATATGGTGCGGGTGCAGCTGGAGGTGTGATGTTTGGTATGACGGGAGATATGGTGGGGGTGTGGCTAGAGGTGTGATGTGGGTATGACAGGAGATATGGTGGGGGTGTGGCTACAGGTGTGATGTTGGTATGACAGGAGATATGGTAGGTATGGCTAGAGGTGTGATGTTGGTATGACAGGAGATATGGTGGGGGTGTGGCTAGAGGTGTGATGTTGGTATGACAGGAGATATGGTGGGTGTGTGGCTAGAGGTGTGACATTGGAATGACTGGATATATAAAGTGGGGGTGTGGCTAGAGGAGTGATGTTGGTATGACAAAAGATATGGCGAGTGTGTGGCTAGAGGAGTGATGTGGGTTTGGCTGGAGATATGGTGGAGGTGTGGCTAGAGGTGTGATGCGGGTATGACTGGAGATATGATGGGGGCGTGGCTAGAGGAGTGATGTGGGTATGGCTGGAGATATGGTGGGGTGTGGCTAGAGGTGTGATGCAGGTATGGTTGGAACTGTGGTAATGCATCATCGTACCACCTTGCGATCAGTCCAATTTGTCCAAAATCTAATTGAGAATCGATTGAATCACTGCACCTGCTAGCGTTGTATCATGTAATCTTGTACAAAGCCATGAGACCATCTATCCCATATTGCTCGAACCCCCACCCTCTCAACAACGTATCACAATTTCTGATCCATTATCTACTGATCAATTTCAGACAGTTTATCGTTTAGATACATTGCGGGCAGATTTAATGAAAGAGAAAATATTGACCCATCTTTAGTCACCTTTACCAATTCTTACCTGCCAGATTTCTGCCCACACCACCAAACGACTGGTGGACTTGTCCAGGATTGGTCTGTCCCCCGAACTGCAAGAACCAATCCCAAATATTAACTACACAGAAGAATACTATAAAAAGAATAAATGTTGTTATAAATATGTTAGAACGGCTCCAAGTTTTCCCATGATGGCTTCATACAGTTATAATCCATGGTTAATTTTGTAGCACTGCAGAAATCTGAAGTCTGCCTATTATTACTGACTAGCTGTCTGTTGTCTGTGTCTGAGGCAGGATTACTCACACATGTGTGATCGGTTATCTGCACATCACACCTGATCAACGCTTTCTACAAATCGCCCACTTCCTTCCTCTTACATCACTGATTATAACGATACAATTTGCCGAATGATTATTTACGGATGACTCATAGTAGTATGAACGCTCAGAAATTATCGTTTGTGAACAGTAATTGAAAAAAAATCTCCTAACCAATCCGATTATTTTATTTATTTATTTAAAGGGACCCTGACCTCAAAAAAATAAAAAAAATTGGTACTCACCTGGGGCTTTCTCCAGCCCACCGTAGGTCGGTTAAATCGCGCATGCGCAGAACTGTCACGCCGGCCACCATGACGACGCGCATCAGCCGGTGTAATGACGAAGAGCGTCCCGGTTCAGGAAGTGGGAGCTCGACACCCGGCCTGGGTGTCGGCGGTGCGGTATGCGGCGGAGGGACCGGGAGAGGAGCCAGGACCACGCCGGGAGACCTCCCGACCTACGGTGGGCTGGAGAAAGCCCCAGGCAAGGACCAATTTTGTTTATATTTAGAGCTCGGAGTCCCTTGAAGTATAACACTGACATATTACGCAGCGCTGTACAGAGTATATTATCTTGTCACTAACTGTCCTTCAGAGGAGCTCACAATCTAATCCCTGCCACAGTCATATGTCTATGTATGTATGTATGTATGTATGTATAATAGTCTAGGGCCAATTTTAGGGGGAAGCCAATTAACTTATGTGTATGTTTTTAGGATGTGGGAGGAAAATCGGAGTGCCCGGAGGAAACCCACAAAGACACTGGGAGAACATACAGACTCCTTGCAGATGTTGACCTGGCTGAGATTCGAACCGGGGACCCAGCAATGCAAGGCGAGAGCGCTAACCACTACGCCACCGTGCTGTCCAGATTAAATAAATTGATCCGATTTTTGGATTGATCTCGTCAATCTTATCAGATTGTTTAGGATTTTTTTGTCCAATTGTGGTTCCAAATGATCATTTCCGATCGTTCATACAAAGAGCGTAAATCATCGTTCAGCAAACTGTATCATTAGCGGCCACCTGAAGGTTTTGGTGTATAATAATAGGGTATATACTGTATCATATAAATCTGGAAACTACAGACATGTAGTAATGATTCTCCTAAAGATGGCCACTAATGATACAATTTGCAGAGTGATCGTTTACGAACGATTAGTCATATAAACGATCGGAAATAATTGTTTGGGACCATTAATGGACAACAATCTGATCAGATTCATAGGATAGATCTGAAAATCGGATAGGTTTCATTAATCTGATCAAGTCGGTTTGGAGATTTGTGTCCATTAGTGGTCCCAAACGATCATTTCGAATCGTTTATAAGAAGAATTGTTTGTAAACATTCGTTTGGCAAATAGTATCACTAGGGGCCACCTTAACAAACTTATTGGCCTCATCCAAAATGCGTGTAAATATCATTCATTTACCCACCCAAGTAAAAGTTGACTAGTTTACTTTATCGAGTATAAGATCGAGTGTTCCCTGGTCGGTAATTGACTAGGGGATATTGGCAGCTTTATCACTTTGCATCGATCATTTTAATGGACCACTATTGTGAAAAAAGTAGGCAGTTAAAAAAATCTGACAGAACCGACAGGTTTGGGGCCAGTCCATCTCCTCATGGGGGATTCTCATGGTTTTCTTTGTTTTCAACAGCATTTCCTGAACAGCAGTTGTCTAAGGGCCCGTTTCCACTAGAAGCGGTGCCATGTGGCTACATAGCCGCATCGCACCGCGGGTGTCCTGAAACACATGCACGGCAATGGAATGGTTTCCATTCCATGCATGTTGTGCGGAGCGGTGAGGAGCGATCCGAGAATCTGCACCATGCTACAGATTCTCGCACGGCCGCATCCACCCGCAGCCACGTCCCATCGGGAGGTAGCCGCATTTGCATCGCTATCCAAGTGGAAATGGGCCTTAACTGACAAAAAAAGTGTGCAAGTGAGTAGGGAGGCTGGCTGGTATCTTACTATTTGCAGGGCCGGTTTAAGCAACAATGGGGCCCCAGGGCAAAATAAGCCTGGGGGGCCCCCCCAACATATACCCCGGAACAAAAATCGGCATTAGGGGACCTTTTTTGCAGCTGGTATAGTCAGGGTGTGAAGTCCCAATCGGTCGGAGCTCCACATTCTGGCTATCCCAGCCTGCATGGGGGACAAGGGGTTAAAAAGTTTCAAGAGGAGGGACCCCACATAATTTTTTTTTTTAAATTCCCACACTCTAAACATAAAAAAAAATGGGAAAATAGGAAAAAATGCCAGGGATCTTCATACAGCCATATTGCGGCTGTATAGCGATCCCTGGCCAAAGCGCTGTGGCTGCGTATAGACCCCCTGGAAACCCCATCAGGAAATGTATTGCTCTTTCGTTTGATGCATGTAAAATTACACTACCGTTAGGTTTGCTACTAAAAGTGACATTTACCGCATTTAAAAGTATACTTTTTTCCTTTGAAACTTTAAAATCGATTTTCTCAAAAACTATAAGGTCTTTTTGAAAAATTGTTTTTTCCTCTTATTCCTAATGATCTCCTTAACATAACCTGCAAATTTAGGGTTTCTAGCATTTAAGGTGGATTTGCTATTAACCATTAAAGCCGGCAGGTTTTTAAATGTGTATTTTTTTTTTCCTTTGAAACTTTAAAATCGATTTTCTCAAAAACTATAAGGCCGATTTGAAAAAATTTTTTTTCCTCTTGTAGCTACTAGGGGCCCCTACAAGCTCTGGGGCCCTGGGGCAGCTGCCTCCTTTGCCTTAATGGTAGCGCCGGCCCTGACTATTTGGGCAGTTAAACTGCTGTTCAGGAAATGCTGATTAAAACAAAGAAAACCCTGAGAATCCCCCATGAGGAGATGGACTAGTCCAAAACCTGTCGGTTTTGTCAGATTTTTTAACTGCCTACTTTTTTCAATCGCATCTCTTGGCTGCCCATACACCATTCACAATCACTTTCAGCATGAAATCCCTCCGAAATAGGCCTTGTGACACTCTCCGTTGACTGGCCGATGTCCCTCCCAAATGTTAATGTGCCCCCCCCCCCCCCCCTCCCAGTGCCCATGCATAGAAATCTCACCTGGTCCAGCTGCTGCGACTGTCCAGATGCGCCACTGTCACACCACGTGGTTGCTGCATATATCACATGGCGTGTGTGACATCATACACACGCGCCAAACAACAGAGTAACAGTGAATGAGACTGGGAGCAGCTGGAGCAGGTGAGATTTGAATACAAAAGCAAGAGGTGTACATTAATATTTGGGGGGACAGCAGCCGGGGGTTCCATCACGTTCGCTGTTAGTCACGATTTAAAAATTATAGATTAGGATGGTTGATCGGGCCGCAGACTCGCTAGATGTATGGCTACCTCAAAGCAAACCTGAACTGAAAATTAAAAGTCAAAATAAACATATACAGGTCATACTTACCTCTAGTGTGGTCTACTTATCAATCTCTTTATCCTCTCCTGCGTCCTGTTTGTCCAATGTGATCAATGAAATTATCCAACCTCCATTTTAAAAATGGCCATTACCCCACTGTTAAACTTGAGCTATAGGGAAACATGGACATTATCTTGCTCATCAGTTGTCCTTTCAGTTATAACTGACAGCAACTGATATATAACTGACAACTGATATATAATTAACAACTGATATATTTCAGTTCTGACAAAATGTTGTCAGAACTGGAAGGATACATTATTAGAAGAAAATGATGAGCTTGTGAGAGGAAGTGAGAGTGAGGTAAGTATGTAGAATTCATTTGCAGGTACATCATGAGTTTATTTTAAATTATTTTACTTGGGTCAGGTTCACTTTAAGAACAGATGGGGATGTTCCAGAACAGGAGGTCATATGAGGTCACAAAGTGCCCTGAGGAGGAGTCATTTTTACTTTATAATTCCACATCTCAGGACACATTGTAAAATGATGCTTTGCAGCAGTAGCGTAGTCTGATAATTGTGCCCTCTTTGTATCTCTCCCTTATGCTTCTCACCATTGTTCAGCACAGCGTGGTTAATAGGTGACCTATTTTTACACAGAGGAATATGGGAAATGTGTTTTTCAGTGCTTTTTGGTTGAGGAGTTTTCAGCAAGAGGCAGATTACACAACCCCGGGCCAAATGAATGCAACAATCTGACGTTCACTTAATAGCTGTAAATCCACCGTCAGAGTTGAAGGACATTAGCACTATCCAGGAGCGCCACGGGGAGGCTTCCCAATGCCCCCTTTTTATACAACTGGGGGGACCGCGGGGTCCCAGGCTCTCTCACTGCCTGGGAACCACAGCGGCACCCCGGAGGGGGAGGCTGGGTGGTGCAGACGACCCCCCCAAGCGTGGCCAGCGCCGAGGAGAGCCGTCCGCACCCGCCTCCCAATACTAAAAACAGGCACTTACCTTAATGTCCATTGCGTTCTGCTTCATGCGCATTAACTTGGGGGCACCACATGAGAAAGGAGTGAAGCATGGGTCACCCGAGCTTTAGAGCTCAGGGCTGGCTCACATACAACAATCCGGGGGGGGGGGGGGGGGGGGACAAGCGCAGACAACTCACTCCAGGGCTCACACCACCGGAGCAAGCCATCCACCACCTGCCTCCAAAGGATACAAACTGCAAAAAATGCTTTCCATGAGAAAATTAATGCGCATGTAGCAGAACACAATGGACGTTAGGGTAAGTGCCTGTTTTTAATATTGGGAGGTGGTTGCGGACGGCTCTCCCTGGCGTTGGCCACGCTGGGGGGGGGTCGGCTGCGCCACCCAGCCTCCCCCTCCAGGGTGCCACTGTGGTTCCCAGGCAGTGAGAGAGCCTGGGACCCCGCGGTCCCCCCGGTTGTATAAAAAGGGGGGCATTGGGAATCCTCCCCGTGGCGCTCCTGGATAGTGCTAATGTAGCATGAACTTATTCCCGCAGGGTGACCGCTTTGCAGTATTGGTTTTTTGACCCTGCATAGTTTGGCATGCGAAAGCAAATGCATACTTGCATGAGCATTGCCTCATGAATAGCCAATTAGGCCAGATTTGGAAAGCCAGACTTGCTAGGGTTAAACTTGGTGTTTGAGCACGCATACATTTTCTCATGGAAAGCCTAAAGGTGGGTACACACATCAGATAAAAGTCTTTTGAAAATGAAAGATCACAGACCAATGTTACCCCCTTCCATGTAGTATGAGAGCCATACCTACACAGTCTATTCTATTGAGCTGAACTCCCCATCAGATAAAATTTTTTGCAAGATGCTGTACATATGCAACGGATCAGTATCTGCAAAAGATCAGTTCCTGCAAAAAAATCAGTTTCTGCAAAATGCATTCATAGTCTATGATATCTGCAGATCTCATGCTGGGCATACACGGTATGTTTTCTACCATGTAATCGAGCCGCTGATGGCTCAATTGATAATTTCCGACGTGTCCGATACCCCGCCGGATTGATTCTGCGCTCGATACCGGCGGGCAGGACAAAAGAAGAAACGAGTGGAAAATAAGAAAGCGCTCGCGGGGACGAGCGGGAATCGAGCCAGCGGCTCGATTACACGGTAGAAAACGTACCATGTATGCCCAGCATAATACACCCCTTGTTTGACGGACATTTATCTGCAGATCAGACAATCATCTGCAGATCCAAAGATCCATCCTGGTTGATCTGATCTGCAGATGATTGTCCGTTAAACAAGGTGTGTATGAGATCTGCAGATATAGACTATGAATGTATTTTGTAGGTACTGCTCTTTTGCAGGAACAGATCTTTTGAATGTGTACAGCATCTTTGTGTGCATCATCTTGCAAAGATTTCTATCTGATGCGGAGTTCAGCTCAATAGAATAGACGGTGTAGGTATGGCTCTCATACTACATGAAGGGGGTAAAATTGGTCTGTGATCTTTGATTTTCCAAAGACTTTTATCTGATGTGTGTACCCACCTTTATTATTCTTGCTTCAAGGTTGAGGCACGTACTCTATTAGATAGATAGAAGATGCGGCGTATGCTACGACGCGGGTCGGCTAGTATCTGATAATGCAAATGTCCCTGCACTTTCTGTCACTTTAAATGCATCAAGATGCTCTACCTGCCGCCACTTCTAAAGGTGCGTACACACATGCGACTATAGTCGTTTGTAACGATCGTTCCCCGATCTTTACCAACGACGATCGTTACAAAAAACGAACCAACGACTATTAAGGCAAACGACGAACGAGCCAAATCGCTACAAAAGAAAGTTCTGTCTCAGGGGATTTTTACCAACGACGATCGTTTGCAAAAGTAGTACATCGTTGGAAACGGTCGTTCGTACTAGGCTTGACATGCGCATTTCGCTATTTCTCCATGAAACTTCTCATTTTTATGCGCAGGTGCAATAGTTGCTTTACGTGATGTAACGTTCGTTCTAACGATGATCGTTACACACCTTTTAAAACTAACTTTACTTAGGTCGTTCTTTCATCAATTAAAAGTTCGTTCGTCGTTCTCAACGAACGATCGTTGTCGCATGTGTGTACGTAGCATAAGACAGGTGCTCTTTGTCAAGGTGCACTTAGCAGTCATGCATGCTGAGACACTTGGTTTTGGGCCTTGCAATATCGGATAATGCAAAAGTCTCTGCACGTGCTGTCGCTTTAAATATATCAGGACGCTCTACCTGCCGCCACTTCTAAGACAGGTGCTTTTTGTCAAGATGCACTTAGTGGTCATGCATGCTGAGACACTCGGTTTTGGGCCTTGCAAAGGGATGGAGGAGGTTGATTTCATTTTTATATAAATCAGTTCCTGTATTGTTGTTCTGGACAGTAATGTCTACCCTGATCAGAATCAGAATCATGTTTATTTCAACGAGAGTTGTACCCGGAATTGATTTTGGCACAAAACAGGGTCGGTGATGGTACAGTAGCAGAAAGGTGCGTTTAGAGTAAAAAAAAAAAAAACATACAGTGCATACAGATACATACAGCAGTAGGTGTATACAGTAGGTGCAGTGCATATACATAAAATAAAAAGCATAGATAGTGAGATACAGAAGGAGGACCCAGGAGAAGGACCAGAGGGGTAATCCGCTGCCATCCAGGCACTCAAAACGCTTCTTCAGCGATATTTTGAATCAGATGCCCTGCGGTCTATTCTGGGAAAAAGAGATAGAGGAGAGGAAAAGGAGAGAGAGAGAGAGAGGGGGAAGATAGAGAGCAGTGAGTCCCCTATAGCAATGCCCAGCGGCACCCATGAGTCCGCAGCAGCAGTCGCGCAGTCCATAGCAGCAGTCCATAGCAAAAGCCGTGGGCAGCCCCACCAACCACCGTAGGAGCAGGATTGGGTAGGGCAGAAAAAGCAGCAGACCACAGCAGAGATGCGGGGCAGTCCACTACCACATCCATGAACAGTCCATGCCCCCATGTTCCAGGCAGAGAGAGAGGCTGCATCAGCAGTAGCACTTTTTACAGTTTCAGTGACTGCCGGTCCCCCTATATGGAGTTGGACAGAGAGGAGCAGGCCAGTGATGGTTTTGCCTGACCTGCGGTGCAGCAGCCAGCTTGGGTGATCCAGTGGTGGCTAGGTGGAGATGGGGATCCCGGGAGCCAGGTGTCGTAGCCTCTTTTGGGGTGTGTTGCCGTGCAGGGGGACCTGGCATCAGAGGTGTAGCAGCGGCAGGTCGGCGAGAGCAGGAGCCTGGACTACATGCCAGAAAGGCTGTGCGGGAGATGGCCATCCATAGGGAGAGAGTCTGTGGTGGTTAGAGCAGGCAGCAGAGATCCGGGGGGGGGGGGGGAGGGGAAATCGGCAGCACTAACCTCCCTGGCCCAATCGGTGGAACGCTCTGTGCAGCGCCAGCTCCCAGACCTCCTTTGCGGGAGTGACTCGTGGGTGCCTTGCTCGCAGCGTCCTGTCTCCCAGGCAGCGGCGTCTTGTCTCCCTGCGGTGGTGTGCATACACGTGATGAGGAAACCACGTGGACGCTGAGATCGGGCTGGCGTTCTTCCTCCAGCCGCGACAGCCTTTTGGCCGGTGGTGTCCTCCCGACCTCCCCAGAGCGGCCGCGGTGGAGCGGCCCTGCGTGTGGTCCATGCGGCTAGCTCCACGTGGGGGATGGCAGCGGCGATGCGATGGCGGCGATCCGGGTGGTCCAGGACCCGGAGCATAGCGTGCCCAGGCTCCCCAGGACGAGGAGAGCAGGGGGAACTCCCCTGACCTCCAGCGCAGGTGAGCCACAAAGGGAAGGGGGGAAAAGAGTTAGGAGAGCCGGAGCCCTGCGTGCCGAGGCGTCCTACTCAGGCGCCATCTTGAAAGAGCAGAGTGCTCTGTACACGCCGATAGGCAGGCACCCAGTATAACAAGTTAGAACTCCTTACTGAAGAAAAACATGCAGAGATAAATCATACACCACCATTAGTTAAAGCAGCCTACTCAGAACAGAGAGGAACAAAAAGAGAATACAGGAAGTCACAATACCATAGAGATCATTGCAGCACTCTACAGTGACATCTTGTGGTTGCTTTACTATACTACAGTTTGGGTGCTTCTGTTGCTACTGCCAACATTTCCATACCTCCATTTTGTCTTGAGCTGCCTTGGCAATGAAGTCCACATTAATACCGCCAATTACCACCTGCAAGAAACAGAATTACTGGATTACTGGATTTCTGAAAAGACCACCTGGGCTGCGACCAGGGTGCAATGTTCCACGTGGCAGGAGGGAAACAGAAGAAAAAGACTGCAAATGAAAGAGGAAGGCTGCACATGGAAGAGGGAGGCTGCACACAAAACTGAGGCTACTGCTTCTTCATACTGAAGGCTTCTTTGGTCCTTGAATTATGGGTACCTGGAGTTGGAGGTTTCATAAACTGAGGAGTCGGGAGTTGAATGATTTTTGTACCATTCCACAGTCCTGGTAAGTATTAGACTAAGGAGTCAGAGTCAAGGAGTCGGAGCAATTTTGGGTACCTGGAGTCGGAGTCGGTGGTTTCACCCCCTTGGCGTATGGACTATGCTAAAAACACTGGTAGAGGCGCCCTTGATGGTTTACTATTGTGAATGATATTATAGATAAGTAGTGTAATATTTTACCTTCTCAGAAGAACTAACCATTGGTTAATGGAAAAAAAGGTATATTTATTATTGCACTATCGACAACGCGTTTCACAGGTCTTGGCCTGCTTCTTCAGGTCAATACAAGTGCCTGAGAGGTTTTTGGTCATTAAACGTGAGCGGCTAAAATTCTTTTAGAAAAAAAATAAACTTTTTCCATTAACCACTTCGCATTCAGTCGTTTTCACTTTATGCATCCGAGCAATTTTCACCTCCCATTCATTAGCCTATAACTTTATCACTACTTATCACAATGAACTGATCAATATCTTGTTATTTCCGCCACCAATTAGGCTTTCTTTGGGTGGTACATTTTGCTAAGAGCCACTTTACTGTAAATGCATTTTAACAGGAAGAATAAGAAAAAAAAAACGGAAAAAATTCATTATTTCTCAGTTTTCGGCCGTTATAGTTTTAAAATAATACATGTCTCCATAATTAAAACCCACGTATTGTATTTGTCTATTTGTCCCGGTTATTACACCGTTTAAATTATGTCCCTATCACAATGTATGGCGACAATATTTTATTTGGAAATAAAAGTGCATTTTTTTCCGTTTTGCATTCATCCCTATTTACAAGCTTATAATTTAAAAAAAAAAAATAGAAATATTTCATCTTTACATTGATATGTTAAAAAGATTAGACCCTTAGGTCATTTTTAAATGTAAATATATGATTATTTTTATATTTTTTTACATTTAGGTGTAGTTTTACTTTGCCATGAGTTTGTTTACGTGACGTCACTCTAAGCGTAACATACGCTTAGAGGGACGCTAGAGCCAGAAAAAGCGAAGCTTCCGAGAGAAGCTGGCGCTTTTTCTGCAGGGGAGAGGAATCAGTGATCGGGCACCATAGCCCGATTCACTGATTGCCTGGCTAACGAACCGCGATCGGCCGCGGGAGCGCACATGGCCTCCTGGTCGTAACTTTTACGTTCAGGAAGGTTAATTGGTTAACTAATGGTTTGCTCTTCTGAGAAGGTAAGATATCACACTTCTCATCTATAAAATCATTCACAATAGTATAAGACAAATGGCGCCTCCACCAGTGTTTTTAGCATACTTCACACTGAAGGGCGTCTGACGGCTGTACATGGAAAATGTGGGGCTGCAGTAGATGCCAGAGAGAGGAGTGTCTGTATATGGAACTGTAGGTCACATGGAAGGGCATGATAAGATATCTGGCTAGGGGCGGGTCCTAACTGCACGTACTGTAAATATGTCATGGGAGAATTAGAGAGGGCGGTCACACTACTGGATTCATTCTGGAAGTTGAATTACTTGTCATGCTGATTCTATAGCTATGACAATTCCTGGGTTAATTGCCTAGAACAGTGATCTGCAAACTTGTCTCTCCAGCTGTTAAGGAACTACAAGTCCCACAATGCATTTGCCTTTATGAATCATGACTGTGACTGTCAGGCTCCTGCAATGCATTGTGGGACTTGTAGTTCCTTAACAGCTGGAGAGCCAAATTTGCAGAACACTGGCCTAGAATAAAGCCTGGTACTTGCATCCAATTTTAGTTGGCCAATGATTGTCTAATTTACCAGTTTTATGTAGATAGTGCTGCCGGGTATCTCCCAGTTACCTGTGCGGGGTGGGCGAGGGGGTCAAGCTTACCTGTCTGACGTCTTCTTCGTCAGTCCCTCAGCGACGCCCACGATGCGCTCCACGCGCGTCACGTGATTACAAACACTTCCTCCTTCAACCTGGAAGGAGGAAGTGTTTGTAATCACGTGACCGCCACTGGGAGCGCATCGTGGGAGGCGCCGAGGGACGGACGAAGAAGACATCAGACAGGTAAGATTGACCCCCCCGCCCAGGCCGCACAGGTTTACTGGGAGATATCCGGATAGAACTATCCGGATGTCTCCCGGTTCCGGATTTGAGCAGCACTGTATGTAGAGCTTACCTACACACAGGGCCAGTGCACACCAAAAATCTGTAGCAGATCCGCAAAACGCTAGAGATTTTTGAAGCAGATTTCAGAGCGATTCTAGGCATGTTTAGCGAGGTTTTTTAAACATGTCTAGCGTTTTTTGGAGGGTTTTTGTGTAGCAGATTTCATATATTGTTACAGAAAAGCGGTCACTGAACAACTACTGTAAAAAAAAGCCTGGAAAGCCGTTCTGATCTAGCGTTTTTCAGAGCGGTTTTCCACTTTCCTATACTTTAACATTGAGGCAGAAATGCCTCAGAAATCTAAAAAATGCTGCAGCCCCCAAGTTTGCGTTTGTGGGAAAAACGAACCGCCCTGGTGTGCACCAGCCCATTGCAAAACATTACCCAAGCAGTTTTCACACAGCTAGCGTTTTTAAAAACGCTCCAGAACCGCTCTGGTGTGCACCAGCCCACACTGTTCATAGTATTCAAAATCTGGTGGCCCTAAATATAATAAAATATGTTGCTTTCTAAGTAGATGTAGACAGTCACATACTCACACCCCGTAGTGATGTAGCGGTCTTTCTTAAAGCACACCTGACCCGAGGCAAAGCTTCCCAGAATAGCCACATAAATATGTTCATGCTGGATCCACAAAGTTCTGTGCATCGTCCATTCCTCTTTTCGTTCCCCCTCCTTGAAAAATCTCACTTTTCGCTAGTCATGTTTTCTAACTGGAAGAGGCGGGCTTACTGTGATCACCCTCCCATTCCCTTCTCTTCCCCGCCCTATTTATGGGAGGGGTGATAGGAGGGAACATTGCCACAAGCCTTCCCCTTCCTGTCTGAGAATTTCAAAATCTGATTTTTCAAGGAGTGATTACAAGGACCGTGGGGACCGAAGAGAGGGAGGGACTACTGACAGAGGAGAGGTGTGCTTTAAAATGAAATAAATATGGTAGCCTCCATATCCCTCTCGCTTGTCGCTTAAGTTGTCCTTTCAATTCTGTACTGCATTAGCATAAGCCACACCCACCGCCTCCCATGTGGCAATTTTCAGGGGCGTGAGGTCTGGTTTAGGAAACACTGAAGATCTTCCATTTCATGTTAAACAAAGAAAATGTTCAAAGTACTTATTGACAGCCTCACTCTTACAGAAGTCATGTCTACAAGCACATTTTACATGAATGTCTCACCGGCCTGGAATCCAGGTTCCCCTCCTGCTGTCTCTCTTGGCGACGGAGTTCTTTCCGGATGCCCCCTTTAGGATTTCTTATCTTGCTGAGAGCCACAGCAATGCGACTTCCAACCTTAGCATTATTCTTTACAAGGGCAATGTCTTGACAAAGGATAAGGAATTATTAATACATTATTCAGGGCTGGTTTAAACCACACGGAGGCCCTGGAGCAAAAGTAGCTTGGCGGCCTCTAACCCCCCCCATCAAAGTCCGGTCCCGCACCGCAGGACCCATCCAGATGGCCTCTCCCTATCTGGTACTTGTGGCCCCCTGCATGTTTGGTAGTTCATCCCGATCTCCGTCTTCAGCCCAGTTGCCTGTGTCTTTTCCATCCGGCGCATGTTATGTTTAATGATGTGTCAGCTTAGAGAAGAGGCAGGCAGTGTAGCAGAGGCTGATGGAGATTCATGGCAGACGGAGATAGGGACGGAGCCGCTGCTGAGACAAGTGAGATATTTCAAGGCATCTGAACTACTGAACATGTGGGGGCCATGGGGGGCAGTCAGCGGGAGGCCACCTGAGGGATCTGGCAGCGCGGAGGCCCCTATAGTGGACTTTTATGGGGATGGGCAGTTAGGGGGAGGCCTCCTGGGGGGTCTGGCAGCATGGGGAGCGGTCAGGGCCTTTGGGCAATTGCCCCTTTGCCTCAATGGCAGCGCCGGCCCTGGCATTATTTTCAATCAGTCAGGAGAGACTGAAAAACTGGAATTGAGAAATGAAAGATACACATCATTGCAGCCAGGTCAATATAATACAAAATGGCAAACATTTGTTCACTTTACTTACTTTGTTTTTTGGGTGTATAAAACAGAGCCGTCACATAGTGTTACCAGGGCCGGATTTAAGCCAAGGCCACATAGGCCATGGTCTAGGGCACCACGGGATCAAGGGCGGGTTGGCAGCAGGCTATACTGGGGTGGGGGGGGGGGGGGGGAGTCGCGATGACCTGGCTGCCTATACTGGAGGGAGGGGAGTCATCAGGATACCTATATTAGAGGTGTGTGTGTGTGTGTGTACGGGGGGGGGGGGGGGTAAGGGTCACCTAGCTGCCTATATTAGAGGGAAGGGTCAACAGGCTACTTATACTGCTGAAGGGGGGAGGCTGCTGACAGTGGCCTTGGGTGGCAAAGACTACAAATCCAGCCCTGAGTGTTACCAATGGAAACTGGTAGACAAAGCTGCCTGTCAATGCATTACTGAAGGTGGGAAAGGGACAAAGTCCTCCAGCACACAAGAGAGAGAGATGCTCAAGTGCTGCCCCACCCTTCCCACCTCTCTGCTTGCTCAGGTACTGGGTGCCATTACTCAATCACTTGGTTACAGGGATATAAAATAGCATAACTTAACAATATCCCCTAGTGACCCTGCCTTCGCAGGAAGAGGCGAGGGGGGGGGGGGGGGGTATTGGGGGCATTGGTTAACCTTTTAAAGAGACTCTGAAGCCAATTAAAAAACAGGTTTTTACCTTTTATTTAGCTTAAGCATGTTGGTCCCTGCTAAAACGCCGCTATCCCACGGCAGAACGAGGGGTTTAAACCCCCCCAAATCACAGGGCAAAATTCACGACTTTCTTGGTCATGGATTTTGCTGCCCAGGGAGGCAGAGCTTTGAGCTGCAGCTCTGCCTCCATGCGCGTCAATCTGCCCACGGATCTCCGCCACTCCCCTGCCCCCCTCAGTAAAGGAAGATTGAGAGGGGCGGGGAGAGGTGGCAATTAGCCGGGATTGATTGCGACGAGAGGCAGAGCTACTGACCTAAGCTCTGCCTCAATCAGGAAGCGCTCCCTGCAATTAGACCAGGGGATTTGGGGGTTATAAACTCCTTTGCCCACCCAGACTGATCAATCATTTAGATTTTGCGATCGGGCTGCCACGTTGGGACATTGACCAGTGGAGAATTTGATCACAGTGATCTGATCTGTGGATAAGTGTATGGGCACCTTTACAATGAAAGAGATGGATTTCTCGTGATGAGAATTACTGCGGTGCGGGTACAGAACCTGGCTTGTGATTGGAGCTCTGACAGTCTGTTGTTTGGAGCGGAGTTACTGAGTTCATGAAGACTTAAAACAAAAAGTCTGGATAAGGGATACTGGATTCCAGCGACTTCCCTGCAGTCAGCTCATTCACTCTCCGGAGGACGAATGGGGTTACCTCTTTACCCATGATGGCTTGCAGCCTGAGCAATACATCGTTTACAAAAAGAATTAGAATGGAAAAAAAGAATTAAAACAAAAACCAACATTTCAAGTAAGGGTGGCTGTCAACAAAGGAATCCTATGGAATTACTCACACTGCAGGGATTGCGGCACGTTTGCGAATCGATTTCCACCAATTGCAAACGTGCTACATGCAAGATTTGCCTGGCGATTACGTTGCAATTCTCATTCACTGGACTGAAAATCACTAAATGCAATTGCCCCCCCCCCCCCCCCCCAATAACACTGAATACCGCAAAGCAAAATTGCGATAACAATTGCTAGGAGACTGTAATCGCAGTCTCCCGAGTCTGAATGGGGCCTAACGGGGCTAACCCTAATACTTCAGTGCTTGGAGGGATACTGAATGATTAAAGGGAATCTGAAGTGAGAGGTATATGGAGGCTGCCATATTTATTTCTTTTTAAACAATACCAGTTGCCTGGCAGTCCTGCTGATCCTCTGCCTGTAATGCTACGTACACACGATACAATTTTGACAGATTTACTGTCAGATTGATTATTTCCAACAGGTCCGATCTGAAGATCAGCAGGGCTGCCAGGCAACTGGTATTGTTTAAAAGGGAATAAATATGGCAGCCTCCATATTCCTCTCATTTCAGGTTGCCTTTAAACCACTGAAAGACTTACTCCACTTCTTTAGGACTCCACTGGTGACATGACTGAAGCGGAGTTCCCAGGTCTGCTACCTGCTGCGGCTGCAATGGCTGAATTTATGTTTTATAGTATGGAGAATGACACAGAACGAGCAGCAACACCCCAAGATGGGCAGGAAAAGTGACACAGCTGTGGGCTGACATGAACTTTAGCGAAATGAGATGAAAAAAGATTGATATTCGCCATGTAATTTGTTCATATTGTTTGAGGCACATTTAGCCTGCACTTGTGCATCATCATCTTTCCTACTGGTAGACATGACAAAACTATGCAGCACCAACTGCCATCATCTATAACCACACCCCCTAACAATGCGATGGTCCTCAAACTAAGGCCTGCGGGCCGAATGTGGCCCCCTGAGGCTATTTTACCGGCCCCCCTCACAGAAAATGTATTACTTATAGATGTGGTCCACATTAAATATTGGTGGTCCACATATAGAATAGCAGTGCTGGCACCACCCATCCACATGGAAGCCAGAAAGCAGTCCTTCGCTGGTTTCCAATCAAATTCCACATCAGGTGACACTGCTGTCCAATTGGACTGCAGGTTGACACCTGCGTATGCTTCACTGTCTGGCCCGCAAAGACTTCTACATCATCTTATGTATATTCCGCCCCCCAGCAGTCTGAAGTATGTTGACCCCGCCCTCGACCCAAAACGTTTGGGGACCCCTGGGCTAAAAGGTTGTTTTTTTTTATAGATATACATTTGCACAGAGGGAGATACTGGTTGCTTGGCAGTTGGAAATAGCTGTAATTTCCCACAACGCAACGAGGTTCACAGACAGGAAACTGTCAGGACCTGTGGGAGGGGTTTCACCACAATATTAGCCACACAGACCCCACTGATGATCTATTTGAGAAAAGGTAAAGATTTCTTGTGGGAAAGGGAGTATCAGCTATTAATTGGGATGAAGATCAATCCTTGGTTACAGTCCCTCTTTAATAGAACTCTGAAGGGCAAGCAGGGCAGCACTGACCTGGCTTCTGTCAGCGCTTGCTGGATGGCCTCTTCTATCATCTTCCCAGACGCAGCATGTTCAGGAGGGATGGGAACAGCGATGAGGATGCCACTGCCCAGTCTCAGCTCCAGAGAAGCAGCTAAGAGGAAAGAGAGAAACTTTATACACAGTCTGCTGGCAATGTGGCATAAGGTGAGGAGAAGAAAGATTTTCCATTTCCAGGTGTGCAGTTCATTGAAGGTTTCCTGGGTCTCCACCACCCAGAATACACACAGGCTGCATATTTGTTGGCTACTGATCATCATGGCAGCACGGTGGCGTAGTGGTTAGCGCTCTCGCCTTGCAGCGCTGGGTCCCCGGTTCGAATCCCAGCCAGGCCAACATCTGTATGTTCTCCCCTTGTTTGTGTGGGTTTCCTCCGGGCACTCTGCTTTCCTCCCACATCCCCAAAACATACAGATAAGTTAATTGGCTTCCCCCTAAATTGGCCCTAGGCTATGATACATACACTGTACGACGCTGCGTAATATGTCGGCGCTATATACAGAAATAAATAATACATTAAATAAATGTCTTTAGTGAGCTATCCAACAGGGCAGGGACGGACTGACAACTCATGGGGCCCCCGGGCAATAGGAGATTATGGGGCCCCCATACCAGTGTTCCCACCTTTCACATTATATTTTTACAGACTAAGATATAATAACTTACTGACAACAGTAAATACGTTATATTGTGATATGTTATAGTGATAAAAACCCCTGCGCCGCGTGTAGCGCGCCAAAAAATGGGTGTGGTCACGCAACAGAATGTGGGCGTGGTCATGGGTGGGGCAAAATATACATGACCTTAGCAGTGGTGTAAAAGGTCTGCCGGGGAAGTTTGAACTCTGCCATAGTGTTTCCCCCCAAAATACATGTAATCTGACAGCATTTCACCAAAAATCCATGCAATTTGGCAGAGGTTCCTCCAAAATACAGATAATATGGCAGTCGTTCCCCCAAAATAGACGTTATCTGGCAGCAGCGGTTCCCCCAAATACACATAATTTGGCAGCGGCTCCCCAAAATATGCGTAATCTGGCATCACCAAAAATACATGTAGCAGCAGTGGTTCCCCCAAAATACACAGAATCTGGAAGCAGCAGTTCCCCCATTATACACAATCTGGCAGCGGTTCCCCAAAAATACACATAATCTGGCAGCTGTTTCTCAAAATACACTTAATCTGGCAGCAGCAGTTCCCCAAAAATAATCTGGCAGCAGTTCCCCCAAAATAGGTGCCCCCAGTATAGGTAACCAGGTCAAAAGGTATCCCCAGTGGAAGTAACCAGGTCTATAGGTTTTCCTAGTGCAGGTATCCAGGTCTATAGGTGTCCCCAGTATAAGTAGCCTAGTCTACAGGTGTCCCCAGAATAGATAACCAGGTCTATAGATGTCCCCATTTAAGATAGCCAGGTCTATAGATGTCCCCATTTAAGATAGCCAGGTCTATAGGTGTCCCCAGTATAGGTAGCCAGGTCTACAGGTGTCTCCAGAATAGGTAGCCAGGCCTATAGGTGTCCCCAGTACAGATAGCCAGGTCTATAGGTGTCCCCAGTACAGATAGCCAGGTCTATAGGTGTCTCCTGTATAGATAGCCAGGTCTTTAGGTGTCCCCAGTATATATAGCCAGGTGTATAGGTGTCCCCAGTATAGCCACCTACATCGGTGTTGGTGTTAAGCATAGGTACAGGTATAGACCTGGATGTATATACTGGGGACACCTATACAGGTGTCCCCAGTATATACATCCAGGTCTATAGGTGCTCCCAGTATATACAGCCAGGTCTATAGGTGCCCCCAGTATATGTAGCTAGGTCTATAAGTGCCCAGAGTATATGTTGTCAGGTGTATAAGTGCCCCCAGTATATGCAGCCAGGTGTATAGGTCTCCCCAGTATATGCAGCCAGGTGTATAGGTGTCCCCAGTATAGCCAGGGCTATAGGTGCCCCCAGTATATGTAGCTAGGTCTATAAGTGCCCCCAGTATATGTAGTCAGGTGTATAAGTGCCCCCAGTATAATCAGCCAGGTGTATAGGTCTCCCCAGTATGTGCAGCCAGGTGTATAGGTCTCCCCAGTATAGCCAGGTCTATAGGTGCCCTCAGTATATGTAGCTAGGTCTATAAGTGCCCCCAGTATATGCAGCCAGGCTTGTAGGTGTCTCCAGGAGGGGAGACAGCCAGTGAAGGAGGGCCATGGGCATAGCAGCGGAGAAGGGGGGGAAGCCCCCCCCCCTTCCCTCACCTTGGGGCCCCCCTTCCTGGCTCTCCCCTCCAGAATCTGAAAAGTGTCTCACAGCGGGCAGCGGCTGACAGCGGGCGGAGACTTAGCGCTGTACAGCCACCGGAGGGAGCGCTGATCTGTGTGCCACTAGTCTGGGCTTCTCAAGCCCAGACTAGTGGCACACAGATCAGCGCTCCCTCCGGTGGCTGTACAGCGCTAAGTCTCCGCCCGCTGTCAGCCGCTGCTCGCTGTGCGAGTCCGACACTTTACAGATTCTGGAGGGACGAGCCAGGAAGGGGGGCCCCAAGGTGAGGGAAGGGGGGGGGGGCTTCCCCCCCTTCTCCGCTGCTATGCCCATCGCCCTCCTTCACTGGCTGTCTCCCCTCCTGCTCAGGGTTCTCTGGCGGGCCCCCCCCCCCCCTGACCACGGGCCCTCGGTCCGTGCCCGAGTGCCCTAATGGTCAGTCTGCCCCTGCAACAGGGTGATAAAGCTGCTGTACCACAGTATTATCTCCCATAATTCCCTTCTGAAATGGTGCAGCAGTTCTCAGGGGCATACATTTAAAAATAGCACCAATTAATGTAATATTACTTACTGTTACTGTACCTATGCTTAACACCAATACCGATTCCCTCCCACCCCCCAATGCCAGGTAAGTATAACACCTGAGACTTCTTTGGGATCAGGTACACTTTAATCCAGTCAATATTTGGGAGTCATTTTTTCTTTTCAATGCTTCAGCAGGCAAGCACAGTGTCTAGACTAGATCAAAATGCACAGTGCTCAGTATGCAGGGATGTGCATGCAATAATCACACAACAGCTTGCACAGGAAGCATAGGTCCCACCAGTTATTGCAGTTACAGCACTTATAGAGTGCCCACATGTGCAGCCTGGATCATACTGTAGCGCTGCAGCCATGCACAAGCAAGTCACAGATGACAGGAAATCCCCTCAGTAATCAGGCAGCAGCTTGTACATGAAGCATAGGTCTCACCTATGCAGGTACAGTACTGATAGTGTGCTCCTCTGTCCACATTTCTATGCAGCCTGGCTGATGCTATAGGGTTGCAGCTATGCACAAGCAAGTCACAGATCACAGGCAGTTATCTGGCAGCAGGCCAGCAGCTTATACTGGAAGCATAGGTGTCACCAGCTGGTGTATTTGAGGTACAGTAATCCCTGCAGGCCCAGAGTAGTGTGCAGATAGTGACCAGGCTAACCCATCACGGCTCATGGGTCTCTGACTGACGTATAACGCATGCACCCGCCCACTTTCCATTATAGCCGGGTACAGAGTACCGCAGGGGCCAAAAAGCAGGTTTGCTATAACAGAAATTCTATTATATCTGGGTTTACTTTACCAGGCGTTACTCCCATATACAGGGCCGGATTTGTACTTTTTACTACCTAAGGCCAATGTCACCAGCCACCCACTTTCAATATAGTTAGCAAGATGACCCCTCCCCCTTCCCTCCAGTATAGTTAGCAAGAAGACCCCTCCCCTTTCCCTCCAGTATAGGTAGCCAGATGACCCCACCCTTCTTTCTCTCTAGTATAGGTAGCCTGATGACTGCTTCTCCTCACCCTTCAGTATAGATAGCCAGATTACTACCTTAATCCCTCCCTTTCCCACTCCCACCTTTCAGTACAGCTCACCTCCACACCACAGCAGCCATCACAGTGTCACTCACTTCTCTGCTCGTCTCCAGTGCAGAAGTTTCCTCTTCCCCTCCGTCTCCAATGCTGCCAAAGTCTGTAGCCGCCTGCCACAATGCCAACGTGCACAGAGAGCATGGCGGCCGCTGCACAGGCGGCTAGCAGCAGAGTACTCACGGTCAGGCGCCTGCCTGATCTCCCTGCATTGCAGCATTTGCAAGCTTGCAAATGTTGCACCAGTTTAGTCTGCTGCTTTGGTGCCCTTGCTCCTGTGGTGCCCTCGGCCAAGGCCTAGATGGCCTAGGCCTAAATCCGGCCCTGCCCATATATTTATAATGGAAATAGGCTGGGACCTGGAAATTTCGTTTACTATACTCAAGTGTTTACTCTATCAGAGTTTACTATAAGGAGATTATACTTTATGGGGAACCTGAACTTTACTGACGGTATAGGAAACATTGCACTTACCAATAAGCCTGGCAGCTTCCTCCTCATTGCGGACATTGCATGGAGCCTGGAAGCCGCTGCGTGGGGTGAAAAACGCTGGAAAGTCTCTGGAGTCGCCAAACATAGAAACACAAACGCCTTCTGTTTCCTGATATTTAACGGAAAAGAAGATTACTCAGATACTGCGGCTATACTTCACGTATATCCTAATACTGATCACATGGCCAGTCCAGAGGCTCTAACCCTGCCGACTCCTCCTTACTCAGTACAGTGACTGCTCCTAAACTAGAACCTGGAATGATCACAAGCGATTGTTTTGGGTGGCAGAAATGGAATGAGTTGTATTTGGCTTCAGCGCACTGTACTAAAGTGTTAAAGCGGACCTGAACTCAGAACTTTCTCTCTGCTCTAAAAGATAAGCAACAGCATAATAACCTGGACAGAAAAAGCATTTCTTTGTTACAGCTCATAGAGCTCCTTCAGAGATGCTGCACTGTAGTAACTTCCTGGTTTGTGGGAGCACAGAAAGGATTAAACTCCTCTGTTTACATATCAGCTCCCAACTCGTCAGACTCCGCAGACAGCTAGGAGCTCAAATTACACTAGCTTATTACTTGCTGAGAAGAAAAGGGAAAATTAGACAGTATCGTAGTAGTAAAAGAACAGTTATAGATCGGCACTAAAGTGCACGGTGGCAATGGGGGTATCCGGTGCAAATAGCTGTGCCTCCGGACTGTAGATGCATATAGTAGAGGACGGGAGCAGAAAGAATCCGGGCACCAACTATATTGCTTGCAGTCAAGTGTCACCTTTATTACATCCCATATCATCCCGACCTACAGTGCAGTACCAATAGCCTGACAGCCGTTTCGCAGGCGACAAAAACCCGCTTCGTCAGAGGCGAGATACCATACAAAAAAGGTGACACTTGACTGCAAGCAATATAGTTGGTGCCCGGATTCTTTCTGCTCCTGTCCTCTACTGGAGAATTAGACAGGTTGTTCTCTATAAACACATGCCGGGTGGACACAGGGTGGATTTCTCTGTGTTCTCCTCTCTTGTGCAAGAATTCAAGTCCGATTTAACTGTTGTCAGGGCACGGACCTATGAGAACGAACAAGAGTGTACATAGCAATTTGTGCTGTAGGCGTTTGTAAGCAATAGTGCAGAGCTGCCATTAGAATGCATTAAAAATGTGTGGGTCCCTTGCAAGTAAGAGTTCAGGGTGCCTCTTTGGTCCCCTATGCAGGGTAAAACGCTGTGCCTCTCACCAGTGGTGTGTTGGGTCTCGGACTCCTGCTACTTCTTCTATAGTTTCTAAATTAGCGGGTCAATGCATTATAGCCTTATCTTATCTGCTTGTGTGGGCATAGCCCCCTTATGAAAAGAGCTGAGCTTGTATCAACTCCTCTGATCCTCCAAGTCACATTCCCACAGGTGGACTGACACAGCTGGGGGAGAATATTGTACCAAACAACAAAAGTGTGAAGGGAAAGAGGGGGGAATCCTGCAGTCTCCTAGACAATCCTATTACAAGTGCACACAGTGGCTGAGAAAATATTTGAAAAGGTCCCATGCAGTGGCGTAGCTAAGGAGCTGTGGGCCCTGATGCAAGTTTTACAATGGGGCCCCCCAAGCACTCTATACATAATTGATACAGCGCACCAAAACCTGCCAATGGCAAATACAGTGTCAGAGGTGCAAGAAGGGGATGGGGAACAGTTTTTTAATGATTACCACCATTCAAAGTATCTATAGAAGTGATTATTGTGAGTACAGGACCAATAGAAATCTAATACTGCAGTTGAGGGAGGGCCCTTCGGGGGCCCCCCTGGCCCAAGGGCCCCGATGTGGTCGCAACCTCTGCAACCCCTATTGCTACGCCCCTGGTCCCATGGCCACTATTATGGGTGGGAAAAAAAGCAGATTTTTTGGCTTTATTGAAATAAATATGCAAACATAAAAGTCAAATATTTTGACAGGAAGGGGCAGGCTTGCGGTGATGTTTCCTCCTATCATCCTCCCATTCTCTCCTCTTCAGCGAAAAGGATGAAACCAGTAGGTGATAAGAGGGAAAGTCACAGCAAGCCTGCCTCCTAGTGGCTGGGGAAGGGAGTAGTGAAATCACAGCAAGCCTGCCTCCTAATGGCTGGGCAAGGGAGAAGGGACATCACAGCAAGCCTGCCTCCTAGTGGCTGGGGAAGGGAGTAGTGACATCACAGCAAGCCTGCCTCCTAGTGGCTGGGGAAGGGAGTAGTGACATCACAGCAAGCCTGCCTCCTAATGGCTGGGGAAGGTAGAAGGGACATCACAGCAAGCCTGCCTCCTAGTGGCTGGGGAAGGGAGTAGTGACATCACAGCAGGCCTCTGCCTCCTAGTGGCTGGGGAAGGGAGTAGTGACATCACAGCAAGCCTGCCTCCTAATGGCTGGGCAAGGGAGAAGGGACATCACAGCAAGCCTGCCTCCTAGTGGCTGGGGAAGGGAGTAGTGACATCACAGCAAGCCTGCCTCCTAGTGGCTGGGGAAGGGAGTAGTGACATCACAGCAAGCCTGCCTCCTAATGGCTGGGGAAGGTAGAAGGGACATCACAGCAAGCCTGCCTCCTAGTGGCTGGGGAAGGGAGTAGTGACATCACAGCAGGCCTCTGCCTCCTAGTGGCTGGGGAAGGGAGTAGTGACATCACAGCAAGCCTGCCTCCTAATGGCTGGGCAAGGGAGAAGGGACATCACAGCAAGCCTGCCTCCTAGTGGCTGGGGAAGGGAGTAGTGACATCACAGCAAGCCTGCCTCCTAGTGGCTGGGGAAGGGAGTAGTGACATCACAGCAAGCCTGCCTCCTAATGGCTGGGGAAGGTAGAAGGGACATCACAGCAAGCCTGCCTCCTAGTGGCTGGGGAAGGGAGTAGTGACATCACAGCAAGCCTGCCTCCTAGTGGCTGGGGAAGGGATTAGTAACATCACAGCAAGCCTGCCTCCTAGTGGCTGGGGAAGGGATTAGTAACATCACAGCAAGCCTGCCTCCTAGTGGCTGGGGAAGGGATTAGTAACATCACAGCAAGCCTGCCTCCTAGTGGCTGGGGAAGGGATTAGTAACATCACAGCAAGCCTGCCTCCTAGTGGCTAGGGAAGGGAGTAGTGACATCACAGCAAGCCTGCCTCCTAGTGGCTGGGGAAGGGAGTAGTGACATCACAGCAAGCCTGCCTCCTAGTGGCTGAGGAAGGGAGTAGTGACATCACAGCAGGCCTCTGCCTCCTAGTGGCTGGGGAAGGGGGTAGTGACATCACAGCAAGCCTGCCTCCTAGTGGCTGGGGAAGGGAGTAGTGACATCACAGCAAGCCTGCCTCCAAGTGGCTGGGGAAGGGAGTAGCGACATCACAGCAAGCCTGCCTCCTAGTGGCTGGGGAAGGGAGTAGTGACATTACAGCAAGCCTGCCTCCAAGTGGCTGGGGAAGGGAGTAGTGACATCACAGCAAGCCTGCCTCCTAGTGGCTGGGGAAGGGAGTAGTGACATCACAGCAAGCCTGCCTCCAAGTGGCTGGGGAAGGGAGTAGCGACATCACAGCAAGCCTGCCTCCTAGTGGCTGGGGAAGGGAGTAGTGACATCACAGCAAGCCTGCCTCCAAGTGGCTGGGGAAGGGAGTAGTGACATCACAGCAAGCCTGCCTCCTAGTGGCTGGGGAAGGGAGTAGTGACATCACAGCAAGCCTGCCTCCTAGTGGCTGGGGAAGGGAGTAGTAACATCACAGCAAGCCTGCCTCCTAGTGGCTGGGGAAGGTAGAAGGGACATCACAGCAAGCCTGCCTCCTAGTGGCTGGGGAAGGGAGTAGTGACATCACAGCAAGCCTGCCTCCAAGTGGCTGGGGAAGGGAGTAGTGACATCACAGCAAGCCTGCCTCCTAGTGGCTGGGGAAGGGAGTAGTGACATCACAGCCAGCCTGCCCCCTAGTGGCTGGGGAAGGGAGTAGTGACATCACAGCAAGCCTGCCTCCTAGTGGCTGAGGAAGGTAGAAGGGACATCACAGCAAGCCTGCCTCCTAGTGGCTGGGGAAGGTAGAAGGGACATCACAGCAAGCCTGCCTCCTAGTGGCTGGGGAAGGGAGTAGTGACATCACAGCAAGCCTGCCTCCAAGTGGCTGGGGAAGGGAGTAGTGACATCACAGCAAGCCTGCCTCCTAGTGGCTGGGGAAGGGAGTAGTGACATCACAGCCAGCCTGCCCCCTAGTGGCTGGGGAAGGGAGTAGTGACATCACAGCAAGCCTGCCTCCTAGCGGCTGGGGAAGGGATTAGTAACATCACAGCAAGCCTGCCTCCTAGTGGCTAGGGAAGGGAGTAGTGACATTACAGCAAGCCTGCCTCCTAGTGGCTGGGGAAGGGAGTAGTGACATCACAGCAAGCCTGCCTCCTAGTGGCTGAGGAAGGGAGTAGTGACATCACAGCAGGCCTCTGCCTCCTAGTGGCTGGGGAAGGGGGTAGTGACATCACAGCAAGCCTGCCTCCTAGTGGCTGGGGAAGGGAGTAGTGACATCACAGCAAGCCTGCCTCCAAGTGGCTGGGGAAGGGAGTAGCGACATCACAGCAAGCCTGCCTCCTAGTGGCTGGGGAAGGGAGTAGTGACATCACAGCAAGCCTGCCTCCAAGTGGCTGGGGAAGGGAGTAGTGACATCACAGCAAGCCTGCCTCCTAGTAGCTGGGGAAGGGAGTAGTGACATCACAGCAAGCCTGCCTCCTAGTGGCTGGGGAAGGGAGTAGTGACATCACAGCAAGCCTGCCTCCTAGTGGCTGGGGAAGGTAGAAGGGACATCACAGCAAGCCTGCCTCCTAGTGGCTGGGGAAGGGAGTAGTGACATCACAGCAAGCCTGCCTCCTAGTGGCTGGGGAAGGGATTAGTAACATCACAGCAAGCCTGCCTCCTAGTGGCTGGGGAAGGGATTAGTAACATCACAGCAAGCCTGCCTCCTAGTGGCTGGGGAAGGGATTAGTAACATCACAGCAAGCCTGCCTCCTAGTGGCTGGGGAAGGGATTAGTAACATCACAGCAAGCCTGCCTCCTAGTGGCTGGGGAAGGGATTAGTAACATCACAGCAAGCCTGCCTCCTAGTGGCTAGGGAAGGGAGTAGTGACATCACAGCAAGCCTGCCTCCTAGTGGCTGGGGAAGGGAGTAGTGACATCACAGCAAGCCTGCCTCCTAGTGGCTGAGGAAGGGAGTAGTGACATCACAGCAAGCCTCTGCCTCCTAGTGGCTGGGGAAGGGAGTAGTGACATCACAGCAAGCCTGCCTCCAAGTGGCTGGGGAAGGGAGTAGCGACATCACAGCAAGCCTGCCTCCTAGTGGCTGGGGAAGGGAGTAGTGACATCACAGCAAGCCTGCCTCCAAGTGGCTGGGGAAGGGAGTAGTGACATCACAGCAAGCCTGCCTCCTAGTGGCTGGGGAAGGGAGTAGTGACATCACAGCAAGCCTGCCTCCTAGTGGCTGGGGAAGGGAGTAGTGACATCACAGCAAGCCTGCCTCCTAGTGGCTGGGGAAGGTAGAAGGGACATCACAGCAAGCCTGCCTCCTAGTGGCTGGGGAAGGGAGTAGTGACATCACAGCAAGCCTGCCTCCAAGTGGCTGGAGAAGGGAGTAGTGACATCACAGCAAGCCTGCCTCCTAGTGGCTGGGGAAGGGAGTAGTGACATCACAGCCAGCCTGCCCCCTAGTGGCTGGGGAAGGGAGTAGTGACATCACAGCAAGCCTGCCTCCTAGTGGCTGAGGAAGGTAGAAGGGACATCACAGCAAGCCTGCCTCCTAGTGGCTGGGGAAGGTAGAAGGGACATCACAGCAAGCCTGCCTCCTAGTGGCTGGGGAAGGGAGTAGTGACATCACAGCAAGCCTGCCTCCAAGTGGCTGGGGAAGGGAGTAGTGACATCACAGCAAGCCTGCCTCCTAGTGGCTGGGGAAGGGAGTAGTGACATCACAGCCAGCCTGCCCCCTAGTGGCTGGTGAAGGGAGTAGTGACATCACAGCCAGCCTGCCCCCTAGTGGCTGGGGAAGGGATTAGTAACATCACAGCAAGCCTGCCTCCTAGTGGCTGGGGAAGGGATTAGTAACATCACAGCAAGCCTGCCTCCTAGTGGCTAGGGAAGGGAGTAGTGACATCACAGCAAGCCTGCCTCCTAGTGGCTGGGGAAGGGAGTAGTGACATCACAGCAAGCCTGCCTCCTAGTGGCTGAGGAAGGGAGTAGTGACATCACAGCAGGCCTCTGCCTCCTAGTGGCTGGGGAAGGGGGTAGTGACATCACAGCAAGCCTGCCTCCTAGTGGCTGGGGAAGGGAGTAGTGACATCACAGCAAGCCTGCCTCCAAGTGGCTGGGGAAGGGAGTAGCGACATCACAGCAAGCCTGCCTCCTAGTGGCTGGGGAAGGGAGTAGTGACATCACAGCAAGCCTGCCTCCAAGTGGCTGGGGAAGGGAGTAGTGACATCACAGCAAGCCTGCCTCCTAGTGGCTGGGGAAGGGAGTAGTGACATCACAGCAAGCCTGCCTCCTAGTGGCTGGGGAAGGGAGTAGTGACATCACAGCAAGCCTGCCTCCTAGTGGCTGGGGAAGGTAGAAGGGACATCACAGCAAGCCTGCCTCCTAGTGGCTGGGGAAGGGAGTAGTGACATCACAGCAAGCCTGCCTCCAAGTGGCTGGGGAAGGGAGTAGTGACATCACAGCAAGCCTGCCTCCTAGTGGCTGGGGAAGGGAGTAGTGACATCACAGCCAGCCTGCCCCCTAGTGGCTGGGGAAGGGAGTAGTGACATCACAGCAAGCCTGCCTCCTAGTGGCTGAGGAAGGTAGAAGGGACATCACAGCAAGCCTGCCTCCTAGTGGCTGGGGAAGGGAGTGGTGACATCACAGCAAGCCTGCCTCCAAGTGGCTGGGGAAGGGAGTAGTGACATCACAGCAAGCCTGCCTCCTAGTGGCTGGGGAAGGGAGTAGTGACATCACAGCAAGCCTGCCTCCTAGTGGCTGGGGAAGGGAGTAGTGGAGGAACAAAGAGAGGAACAGACAACGCACAGATCAAGGACATACCTCGGGTACTTTAACCACAGAGCATCCACTCACCAGATACTCCAGGGTTCGGCCGATATCAAGGATGGATTTTACCCCGGCTGATACTACAGCGACCGGCGTTCTCCCCAGTTCAGACAGGTCGGCACTGACATCCATGGCTGCACCAAAGAAATAAAACAGTAACTATATGAGCAACTCTAACATGAAATCGGTGTATAGAGTTCAGGAAAAGGTTTGCTTCCTTGAATCAGTTTTTCTTTGGCATCACATTGGAAGTATTGTCTCGCACTCACTAATGGATCAAACTCATAGTCTTTAACCACCCTGGCGTTCTATTAAGATCGCCAGGGCGGCTGCGGGAGGGTTTTTTTTAAATAAAAAAAAAAATTATTACATGCAGCCAACTGAAAGTTGGCTGCATGAAAGCCCACTAGAGGGCGCTCCTGAAGCGTAATTCCGATCGCCTCCGGCGATCAGAATTAACAAGGAAGGCCGCAATGAGCAGCCTTCCTTGTTTTGCTTACCTCGTCGCCATGGCGACGAGCGGAGTGACGTCACAGACGTCAGCCGAGTCCTGACGTCAGCCGCCCTCGATCCAGCCCTTAGCGCTGGCCGGAACTATTTGTTCCGGCTGCGCAGGGCTCGGGCGGCTGGGGGGACCCTCTTTCGCCGCTGCATGTGGCGGATCGCCATGCGGCGGCGATCAGGTAGCACACGCGGCTGGCAAAGTGCCGGCTGCGTGTGCTCCTTTTTATTTGGCGCAAATCGGCCCAGCAGGGCCTGAGCGGCAGCCTCCGGCGGTAATGGACGAGCTGAGCTCGTCCATACCGCCAGGATGGTTAAGGGGAGTGCGACAGCTGAAAAGAGGGATGACGCCCTCTATGCAGTATTCAACAAGGGAGAAAGCAATCTTTATTAGTTCCGTGTAAAAATATGGCCAACGTTTCGGAGCCGCGTAGGACCCCTTTATCAAGGCAATATCTGCTCTGAGGCAAAGATCTGTTTGCTGCTGTGCAAAAAATTCTGCATAGGAATTCGGGAGTCTGGCTCCTTTTAGACACTCACTGTCAGCGATGTGTATCCATCTGAGGTCAGCAAGCACTTCTTTGGCACGGTGCGCCTGCCACATAGCGCCTGTGTTGGGCACCGGCTACAGCACTAGTTCTGGAGTCCGCGGCCCGCACACGGGTAATTTGGGTTTTCCGTGATTGCTAGACCCCAAATTATTTCTCCCTCCGAGTTGCTATGACTCGGAAGGGGAATAGTATTTAACGTTGCTGCGCAGGGTAAGTCATCATTCAACTCACCCTGCGCCCAGCTCACCGGTGGCGTACTAATACGGAAGCTTATTCCTTATAGTCTGGAAGTGAGGATGAAACCAGTGAGGCGGAGTCACTACGTCTGAGCAATACCACCAATCAGATCCTGCTGAGGTAAAATTTGATTGGACAGTTTGCAAGCTGCATAAATTTGCCTAATCCAGAATCAACTCGAAATTCGCATCTCATTGATCATCCCTAGGGATAAACCGCATCTGAGGAGAGCTCAGCAAGGAAGTCAAACACGCTGGGGGACATGACATGAAACAAGTGCTCACTATTTTGACCATCGCGGTGCACTCCTCCAATCCCGCCAGTCACAAACACCGGAATCCCTGCCTGATGGGCCGCTATCATGGTTCCCGATACCGTGCTTCCTCCAGAGAGCCCCTAGTGCAGGAGAGAAGAAGAAAACAGGCGAGGTGAGTATCTAACATGAGTGCGTCGGTCCATCATGTGTGGCCAGGAGATCTGGAGTCTCGGATCAACTTGGCCAAGCACAGGCTGAGCCCATTGCCCCCCTACTCGACCCTTTCCCCTCAAGTCCTCTCCATTGTGCACCGCACTGTTGTCACTCTTCTCTTCTCCATAGCAACAGAGACTAGCAACATGTCTGTACAGCACTGTGCCACAAACAGTCATTTATAACAATAGCCCCCAAAATCTGTAATCCTGGGGGGGGAGGGATCAGGGGGCTGTGGGGGCTCCTCTCTTCCCCCCACAGCCACAGCAACAAGGCTTCACACTTTGGGCTTGATTCACAAAGTGGTGCTATCAGTTAGCACGCTGTTGAAAAGCCCTTTATCACGCCTTTTCACCAGCGTGGTGCAATGGTTATCACGCCTAAAGTCCTTTAGGCGTGCTAACTGGGCTAGCACCGCTGTGTGAATCAGGCCCTTTATCTTGTTCCCGTGGCAGGACAGGTCCACTTCACTGCTCTTCAGTGTAGCCGAACCGTGTTATCACCTTGCGGTCCCTGACACTGCATGACATGTGACATCTGGAGACGCAATCTGATAGGCAGCACAGCGGCTACACAGAAAAGTGAGGAGAACCTGTCCCATCACTGGGAAGAGGTATAGTATGAAGCTTCCCTGTGGCTCTACAGGGCACCCCAGAACCGGGCCCCCCATGATAACAAGGGTCGCGGGGGCACTTGTTATGTCACTGCTTTTATTATAAAATTAGATGGGTGATGCTTGTTTAGTAATTAATTCAATGTTATTAAAAAACGATCTTTGCGTTTTAACTTTCCACCAGCTAGAAGTTCCTGTAGCTGGCAGCAGGGGCGTATCTTGGCAATATAGTGCCCAGGGCAAACACTGACATTATGCCCCTTCAGGCCTTTACCCAACCCCACCAATATTAATAAGTAGCTAGATGTGCCCCCCAGTATTATATAGTGAGAGAGAGATAGAGATAGAGAGAGAGAGAGAGAGAGGGGGTGCACAGGACCCACACGGTACACTTCACATGCAGGAAGTGACCAGTGACATCACTTCCGCATATGAAGTTCTCCATGTCCTCTCTCTCTCTCTTTTCGGTCACCGCTGATCTGAGGTCTGAGTGACTGGGAAACAGCGGGGCAGGCATGGTGGTGCAGCACGGGAGCAGTCGTGGTGGCGCAGTGGCGCCCATGGCAACAGTAAGCTCAATATGCAGGTCGTTTGGAACACAGTGTGCCCACAAACTACCCCCTTGCTAAATTCACTGCACAGGGCAGGCGTGGCTAATTATTTTTAACACCTGCTGCACTTATCCATTAACACGGATCAATATAACATTTGCCAGGGGCAGCAGACCTCTATAGTGAATGAGCTCATTGTAGCTAGTAGCCATGAATGTCTATGTACATTGGAGTACCTGGCTGAGGACATAAGGCAGGTCTCTCCGTGACACTTTCACGCAGTCCTTACAGGTGGCCAGGAACGTCAGCTCTTCCTCACCGAGGCCGATATGAACAGCTCCCTCTATAATTCCAACCGTCGCTGGTACCGACCCATTGGCTCGAACAATCTCCTCCACTTCACTGGCCGTTCTGAAAGTTATACGACAGATGAAGAAAAAAAATCATAAATCTGAGCATTTTGCCGGATCCTTAGCAGCATCAGCAATCAATGCAGGTTATATTCATGAAGAACTGGGTCATCACTGCTGAACCTTCACCTCCCTCTGTAGTTCCCATTGATGTGGCTACATAACCACATCAATGGAAACTTCATCTCCAGGCAGGCATCGCGCATCCCCAGAATGCATGATGACATCACAGGGCTGCGCAGTTACCAATGCTACGACGCCTTGGAGGAAGTAGATTGTAGCCACGTGTGGCCGAAGGAAGGTGAGTTTCTGCCCGCCCTCCCCTGAGGGCCCCAGGAAAGATTTACTATGGTGCCCCATGATGTCTTGCTACGTTACTGCCAGACGGCACAGAACACCCGCTACACGGCGCAGGAACAGCCTGAATAGAAGTCAAGACACCATGTTTGCAACCTTTACCTTACATCCTTGGGTTATATTAAAATAAAGTGGGAGGTTGCTGAAAAAAACAAAAGCAAATTGAAATTTTGTATATTGTGAAAATTCAGTTTATTTTTTAAAAGAGTTTCTACTCACCGCAAAACTGGTTTCACAAATTCTGCAGACTAAACTCCACTACAGAGCGCTGCAAAAGCACTGCAATAGCAGAATTGTTACCCAAGTTACAGTTGAAGCCATATCCGCTCATTACAAGCGTAAACTACGCCAGTACGAATCTACGCATCGTAGTCCGCAACTACGCATCGTAGTTCATAGACGAAGTTTAAAAACTATGTATTTCCACGTAGTCGTAGTACCGCTATTCGAAGCTTCACCCGCTATGCATAGTTGACGTATGTATTGCGAAGTCAACTACGCGTGCGGTAACTGCGTCTATACGGATCATTGCGCATGCGCAGAAATATTATTGCCCTTCTATACGTATACAATTCCCCATTGGAAGGTGGAATGTACGCATATATTAGTTCACCCATGCGCATATTTAGCGGATTATTGTGGAAATTTTTCCGCATAAGGGCATAAGCGTCTGCATACACTATGCTTCGCACTATGCGAAGCTTCCGTACTTTAACGCGTAGTCTACGAAATGCAAACGTAGCAAAGCTTCTGATTTCGAAACCGTAGTTTGCGAAGCGTAATTGCGTAGAACTACGTGTAGTTCCAGCATGGCGAAGTTGGCTGACTACGACCATCTCTGGGAGTTTTGAATCAGACGTTTTGAGGAGTGAGTGAGTATTCCCACGTGTTGAGTTTGCTTTTCTGCTCCTCCCCCTAAAGTTAATCAGTCTGACTGAAGACAATAGACTCTAGTAAGTATATTGATCATTAGCTGTAAGAACAGATTTGAGTTTCTTTGCCAGGGGTTAGGAGTATGGGGATAAACACAAACAAAATAAAAAGGAATTGTTTAATTTAGGGTCATGTTTGTGCCTCTTGTCCCAGGCCCCACAGTAGTCAGTATGGCAATGATCACGCCCTTTCATCACCCTCTGAATCCTGTTGGTTGCACTACCTGTAATGTTGCAGTTTGAGGCAAACTTGTGAGGATCCCTCCCCTTCCCCCGATACGCAGTATAATTGTCCCCAGTATAGGTAGCCTGGAGGGGGTAGCAGCCAGGAAGAGGGGGAGCAGCAGGCATAGCGGTGGGGAGGGGGGTCAGACCCCCCCCTTCCTCACCTGGGGCTCCCCCATCTGCGCTCCCCCTTCAGCTATTTGCACAGCATGTGTGTCAGGCAGCGAGCGGTGAAGGAATGACTCACCTTCTTCTGTTCCAGGTGCTGCGTTCCCTGCTTGCGTCACTTCCTGCAATGCCGCCCACTGAACTTCCGCAGGAAGTGACGCGAGTGGTGGAATGCAGTGCCTGGAATGGTAGAAGGCGAGTCATTCCTTCACCGCTTGCTGCCTGACACACATGCTGTGCAAATAGCTGGAGGGGAAGCGCAGGCGGGGGAGCCCCAGGTGAGGAAGGAGGAGTCTGACCCCCCTCTCTCCACCACTGTGCCTGCTGCTCCTCTTTCCTGGCTGTTACCCCCTCCAGCTCCGCAGCCCCCCCCCCACCCACGGCCAGGCGGGCGCTGCCCCCAGATGTCCGCCACCTGAGGAAGACGCCTCACTTGGCGTCATGGGTGGGCCGAGCCTGAGTTCTGTGAATTACCTGATGTTGTGCGGATAGGGCATTCCATGTGTTATAATTGTGCTCTCTAGCGCCACCACTGGCCTTCCCTCTGCTAGTGCTTCAGCCACTCTGGGATGTGTTCTGAATGAAGAATCTGCACAGAGGAGATCAGGAGATCACAGTCATGTATACACATTTATCTATTTATTGAGGCAAAGGTTTCTAGCAAGCAAGATGATAAAGGAATGGAACCATAAGTGAATATAAATACTGTTCATAAGCAAAGCGGTGGACAGAACATCTGTTTCATTGGTCAAAAACGCTTGCCACAGCAATACAGTTTGCTTCCTCTCCTCTCTGAATTCAGCTGCTGGGTAGGTCAATCAGGTGTAACCATTGGCAAGTCAGTAGGAAGAAAACTAATATTTACCTAATACAGCACATTCCCCACTGTCCAGCACCGGCAGGGATAGCCAGATGCTGGACACATGTGCTTGCCGCATGCTTGAGTAAATACCTACTGATGTCTGGCATACCTCCCAACTTTTTGTTATCGTAAGAGAAACAGAGGCGCCAGCAGGATAAAAGGTAATAAAAATTTTAAAATTTGCTGGGAGGCAGTGGTGGACTTACCTCCGGAAGGCAGACTCAAAATACTGTCTGAATTAAACAAATACATTTATTATTGGTACCCCAAAAGATGCAACGCGTTTCGCAGGCACAGCCCGCTTCATCAGGCAATAAGATAGGGGACAAACAGTAGCTCGTCAGTAGCACGAATGGCCCTTCTGTCCTGGTTCATTTCCCTTCATATTAACATTTTTAAATTAGCAATATATCAATTTAAAGGATGGAAATACAGTTTAGAGTCAATCAAACACATTTTTAATAGATAAATATATATATTTACATAGAAAGAGGGACAAAGTCCTGAAAGAGGGACAAATGAGGAGGAAAGAGGGACAGAGGGACAGGGCTCCCAAAGAGGGACTGTCCCTCCAAAGAGGGACAGTTGGGAGCTATGCTGCAACTGATGCAAAGGGGCAGAGTTATAGCACAAATATTAGGATACAGTAAACAAAAAGACAGAATGTAAGAATCTGCTCAGCTGCCTGTGCAGACAGGCAGCTTTTTGACCACTGTTCAGGTCTGCATTCTGCAGGTCTCTTTAATGGTGGCCATACATGGTACAATTTTTCAATTAGATAATTTAGTTCGATTATTCAGTTAGATCGAATATAAAGATTTTTCCAGCATGTCCGATCATTTTTCCCGAAAAAACGGGATAATCGTTCGAATTTCTTGATCGAAAAAAAGTAAATTTTCAACTTTCATTCAATTCGATCATTTAGATCGAATAAACGGGAAAATCGAACGTTTTTATTGTACCGTGTATGGCCACCATTAGAGATACCTTTTGTCTGTTCTGCAGCTTGCTGCAGAGGAATTTGCATACGTTTATCATGCAAATTGCCTAGCCACATCCATTGTGGGCTTGCTCTATAAGTACTATCTGTTTCCCACAATGCTGGGCTGGTCATAAGGATTTAGTCCTGTGTAACACTCCTGGAGGGGTGTCAGCCTTACTCTCTGTTTGAAGATCAGCTTAGAGTAATTCCTGGAAAACTGCACTAGGCAGGTTTCCTTAGTGCAGTTAGGATTGCTTATCTGTTTGTTTGGACTGTTGCGATTGTCCTGTCCCAGCGGTGGTCGACAGGAAATGGTTCTGATCTCTGTTCTTGGAGTATAGCTGGTGCAGCGGTTGCTACCAGCTATCTCTTCTGATCTGTCTCCTTGGATCGCGCTAGCCACTTTCCGCTAGTGCTGTGGATCCTTCTGTTCTGCTACTCTGTACCTGGATCGCGCTAGTCACTTTCGCTAGTGCTGTGGATCCTTCTGTTCTGCTACTCTGTACCTGGATCGCGCTAGTCACTTTCGCTAGTGCTGTGGATCCTTCTGTTCTGCTACTCTGTCTGCCTGGATCGCACTCGCCTAGCGCTAGTGCTGTGGATTCTTCTGTTCTGTCTTCCTGGATCGCGCTGGCCACTTTCGCTAGTGCTGTGGATCCTATCTCTCGCTTGTCCCTGTTTTCGTGTGTCTGTCTTGTCTGTTACGAACACTTGCTGGAGGCTCGGTGAGGTAACCGTTAAGCAAGCGCTCGCGTTCTCTGTTTCGTGTTTGTCTGTCTTTGGTTAGTTAGGCGTGCTTGTCTCTGTTGTGCGTAACACGCGGAGACTGCGCACGAACGCGTGCACTGTTGCGAATGAGTGCGGTGTTCGCGTTCAGCTAGCGTTTGTTATTTTCCTTATCGTTCTCTTTGTATGATTTGCTGTGCCTTTGCTATCCTCGTATTCTGTTCTGATCTGCCTTGTGTCACTTTTGGCAATCGCCTTTCTTGCGGTTGCGTTTCTGTTTCGTATCTGCTGTTGTGTGTGCGCTGTCGCGGGGTGGCGACTAGATTGGGGCACACACATACAACCTGTCCCTTTGCTCGTTCTCATTCGCAATCGCTTCTCTTGCGATTGGGTTCTGCGCTTCGTACAATTCCTGTCTGGCATTTGTGGAGGTACAGAGGATTGGTTCCTCTGCACTCCTCAGCGCCATCTGCCGACAGGAATTTCCCTCTACGGGTGCGTAGCACCTTTTGCTGGGTTCCTGCAATTATACGCTTGTGGAGGATTTCCGCCGTATCAGCGCACGCGTTGAGCGCTGATCACGGAGAAAGTTCCGCAATCGTTACACAGAAATAAAAATAAAAGAAAAACATGGATAAACATTGATCAATTTTAACCGTAGATAAATGAACTCGGGTACACTTTAAAGAGGCCCTGCCTCCTTGCCACATGTGACCAAATTTGTACTAGCACCCAGAGCCGGGACAAGGTCCTCCAGCACCCAAGGCTGAGACACCAAAGTGCGCCCCTCCATCCCTGCCACCCCAGCCGTCACACACTGATTGCTATTAGACTAAGAGGGCCACAGGGCCCACAACCTCCCCAACACCTTAATATCTAGTTATATGGCTTGCAGTCACTGCCATGTATCCCCTTTTCTTATTTCTTTCTGCTTCAAACACAATTAGGAATGACAGCTGAATGAATTCTGCCCTCCCTCCTACACTGCGCCCTGAGGCTGGAGCCTCTCCAGCCTATGCCTCGGCCTGGCCCTGCTAGCACCCACCTAATGCTGCTCTTTCACTAAATTCTATTTCTAGAAATTCAGGGGTGTATTGTAAGTACAAATGATGCCCCCACCCCTTCCCCCCCAGCAAAACTTTGAAGGGGCCACTCAATATTCCCCCATCCCAACCCCCCCCCCCCTTTACCCTTCTACCTTGATGGCTCACACAGCGAAGTGTGGCCTCAACAACGCCTGTCCTCGAGGATGAACCCCTATACTGGAAGCTGAATAGTTGGGGTACCCCATAGCCCTGGCTCTTTGTAAAGCAGTTGCGCCCCCTACAGTTATGCCTATGTAGAATTAACTTACTATGACGATGCATTTGTTGTAGGGGCCCAGATCCGCCCGCCTGGACCACGGCATTGGGCACTCCGGTGGCACGACATCTTCTCAGGGCAGACACCAGCATTGCCTGTGGCATGACCGTATGGAGCACAAGAAGAGTTATACAATATCCAGATGAAGATCTACACATTCTAAGCAGTAGACATGGTTAACAGATCACCTATCCACACAGAGAATTCAGCACAGCACAAACCTCAGATCAATGATTATATACTGTAGTTAGATTTAATGGACATATTTGTTTCCTTTTAAACAATATCAGTTGCCTGGCAGCCCTGCTGATCTCTTTGGCTGTAGTAGTATCTGGATCACACCTGCAATAAGCATGCAGATAATCTAGTCAGACTTCAGTCAGAATCGCCTGATCTGCATGCTTGTTTGTGGTTTATGGCTAAAAGTATTAGAGGCAGAGGATCAGCAGGACAGCCAGGCAACTGGTATTGTTCTAAGTCAGGGCTCGTTCCCACTATCGCGAATCCGCATGCGTCCAATGCATGCGGATTCGCACATGTAATACAAGTGGATGGGCCTGTTTCCACTGTAGCGTTGCTGAGGTGCGTTTTTTTCAGCGGTAAAAAAACGCACAAAAGAGCCAACGAATTCGCCTGCGAGTGGAATGCATGCGAATCGCCGCTAATGTATTTAATAGTAAAAACGCATGCGTTTGTTACATGCGTTTTTACCCGCGATTTCGCGTGCGATTTCGCACCTTTTTCAATTTTATTTTGCCCTGGCAGTGTCATGGTTAATTTCGCATGGCACCCTGCCATGCGAAATCGCACGCGAAATCGCGGGTAAAAACGCATGTGGAAACGCATCCGCATGCGTTTTTACAAGCGTCGGAATGCGGCCGAAATCGCGTCGCAACAGTGGAAACAAGCCCTCAGTGTTTCTCAAACCTGTCCTCGTGACTCCCCAACGGTGCATGTTTTGTAGGCAGCCTCACTTATGCACAGGTGGGGTAATTAGTGTCTCTCAGCTACATGGAATCCACCTAGCTGAGACACTAATTACCCCACCTGACCTGTGCATAGGTGAGGCTGCCTACAAAACATGCACCATTGTGGAGTCACGAGGACAGGTTTGAGAAACACTGTTCTAAGTGGACCTGAGCTCAGAACTTCCCACTCTGCTCTAAAAGATAAGCAACAGCATAATAGCCTTTAAAGAAAAAAACATTTATTTGTTACAGCTGATACAAATCCTGCGGTAAATCTGCAATGTGTCTTCTTCCTGCTTTCATGGAAGCAGAAATAGTGTTAACATCCTGTGTTTACAAATTAGCTGCACATATGTGTGGAACATTGGTCAGATTTCTGAAATGTTACAATCAGTCAGAAAAATTTATTGCAATTCTTGAATTGAAAAGATTTTATAAATTGTATGGTGTGTGGAAACTCCCTGGTGGTGCCTAACCCTAAGACCTCCCCTGGTGGTGCCTAACCCTAACCACCCCCCTGGTGGAACCTAACCCTAAGACTCCCGTGGTGGTGCCTAACCCTACAACCTCCCCTAGTGGTGCCTAACCCTAAGACCTCCCCTGGTGGTGACTAAGCCTAAAACCTCCCCTGGTGGTGCCTAACCTTAAGTACCTCCCCCCTGGGTGCCTAAGACCCTCCCCCCCTTCCCGTGGTGCATATCCCTTAGACCCCCCAGGGATGCCTAACCCTAAACCCCACAAGTGGTGCCTAACCCCCCTTGAACAAAATACCCTTCCTGGTGCCTAACCCTAACCGTTCCCCCTGCACAAACACTCTTACAAACGTAAAACTTGTACATACAAGCTAAATAATATTACAAAAACTATAACAATGCAAGTTTCAAAACGATAACAGATTTCAAAGACTTTAATGTTCCAATGTTAAAAAAGATATTTATTCGGGCGCCCAAATTTCTGCTTTGAGTGCCATATTACCGATATTTGCATTTGCGCCCAAACTGCCCATTAGCGCCTAAATTTCTTGCTACCGCTTAAAGTATATTTTTGGTTGCTTCAAATGTGCTTTTAGGCTGCTTACACACAGGGACGTTAGTGCGCCTGTAACGCTCCCCCAACGCACAGCAATGTAACACCAGTGGGCTGTTCACACAGCCACGTTGCATTACATGTAACGCTGCACGTTCTCCCGAAAGTGCAGCATGCTACGGCGTTAGAGCGGCTTAAGCCGCGTTAGACTGTCTGCACATGCGCAATCATGTTGGGGAGGAGCGGAGAGCGGCCAGGCACATGGCTAATTAATATTCACTGCACGTTGTGACATACAGTGTTTACTTCCTGGTGCGGCCGCTCTGTGCGGCGATTGGCCGGCGGGACCACGTGATGCCGCATGCGCACAAGAGTACGCATCACGGACGCCAGAGTGAGCTGCACAACGCGGCTCACTCTGACGTTCACATAGAAGAGCACCAGGCGTTGCGTTAGGTGCACGTTATGCGACCTTAACGTGGCACCTAACGCAACGTCTTAGTGTGCAAGTAGCCTAAAAGCATTTTGAACTACTTAAAACAGTTTATACAATACTGTAATGTTTAACAACAAAAATATGTTAGACAACTTTGACAACTTGAAGACAACTTCGTTTGTATCGCTGAAACTTTTTAACTCGAGTCGTTTGTAAGTAGAGGACTTCAGTATTATACAACATAATAAAAAAAAAGTTTCCTCCTCATAAATGTTATCTCTGTTCAGAACCCCATTTCACCTGCATGCTAGAACTGTGATGTAATATTAGTGACCACAAGCTAAACAAAACTACACAGGCTAGAAAAACAAAATGTGTGTTCAAACCGACCTTTGAGCCCACAATAAAACGTTACTACTAAGATAAGTGATTGGCAGCTGTAAATCTGGCATCTTCTTTGGAAAGAGGATACAAAATGAGAGCAGCAAGACATTGGACATGAGTTAGTGGAGTGTCTGTCTTACCTCTGACAATACAGACCCTCACCAGGCTTGTCCTCACCAGTTCAGCTCTGGGGGGAGACACGTGGGAGGCCTGTCAGTTATACTGTCTGTGCTGCATTCTTCAGCTGATCATTAACCGCAAGACCAGCTGGTGAAAGAGGGGAGGCGGCCTGCCCAGGGCACCCTGCTCCCTTCCAAACAAGGACACAGACAGGGAGGAGAGACAGGCAGCATGCGGGGGTCAATCACTGCTTCAGCTCATGCACCATTTTTTTTTTTATTTATTATTGCATTTTATAGAAACAATTACAATAAAAATACAAACAGGCCTTGCCTGCTCCAGGCCCAAATATTATCCTACATCTTTGTAGCACTTGCAATTGCTTCAATTCACAGAGTTACACCAAACGGTTTTCCGCACATATCATTCATAAACAGGCTGTCGGTAGTGCGGGAAAACACCGTTCTTCTCCGCAACCGGTAATTAAGACTTCTGGGTGGCCATTCATAAAGAAGTCTGCCTGTTGCGGAAGAAGTGCGGAGGTTTTCTGGAGGAAGCTGGCGGTAGCGTGGCGGTAGGCATGCGGAAACTTAAAAGCTGCCCGATTCCCTCCCTGCGCTGCTCTGTCTGATGCTGCTTGGGAGGTCCCTCCCATTCATTTATATGTATTCCGCCCGCCTATCGCTACTGTCGAGCAAGCGGTATTTTCCTTCCGGATACCGCTTGCTCTAATCTTTATGAATGGATGTGTTTGTTACTTTTTCTAGATTAATCTAGAAAAACTCCGCACAAGGCGGAAATGTATCGCTCTGTCACCTTTTCATGCGGAAAGAGCCTTTATGAATGGGGCTTATGCTGAGTGGTCGGGAAAGTCACCGGTGTTAAGCATTTCCGCATGCGGAAATGCTTTATGAATGATACCCTTTAACTGGTTCTCGTTTCACGGTTTTTACACCTTAAAGTTCCTGACATTTTTGACATTTTAGCTGTGTTGTTTTGATACAGCAGTAACTTTTGAATTATCTACGCCATCTTAGTGATACATGTCTTGTTTTTTTTCAGTACAATCTAGGCTTTCTTTGGGTGATAGTTTTCTCCCAAAACTATTTTGTTTTATATTTTTTATTTATTGTATTTATAAAGCGCCAACAAATTACGCATTTATGGGGGAAAAATTAGGCGTAAATGAAGAAAACAAACATTTTTTCATTTTTCACCCATCCTAATTTTCCCATCACACTTCCCACAGTTATAAAACATTTACAAATAAATTATTTGGCCCTTCCCGGTTAAAATGATACCCCACATGCCACATTTTCCTTCTAACTGAGTATGTGGTGGACCGTTATCCCCAATTTGCGTGTTTGTGGCGATCGGATGCGTTCGCTAGGGCGACAGTTCAGGGGACATAGAGCTGTACGGATGCATCGCTAGGCAATGGCAGAGCGTTACATCTGTAGAGCTTTCGGGCCTGAAACTTTCGCCCTAGCGAATGCATCCGATCGTTACTGGCGGCAGTCATTAACCGTTTATAAACAGGCATAGGTATTGCAGGGGTTAATAATGGGTTAATAGGCTAAGTTTGGGTTAAAAATGAATGGGGAATTAAAAAAATACTTTTGATTTTATTGGAATTGTCACTTAAATTTATTTTTTTTACTTTTACAACTTTTTGTTTTCTAACTTTATTGAATGATTGTTGCTAGCTAACAGCAACAATCATTCACTTTACCATTCACGTGACTGTGCATGCGCGGTCACGTGCACGGTGACGTGCATGCACGGGAGCGCCGTGCACACTCATGCACGGCGGCAGACAGAGGGCATTAATGCAATTCGTAGATTCTACATCCTAGAACACACAGGGGGGCTAATTAGGACATAGAATCTACGTCCTGAAACTTTGATCAGTTAACGTGCGTTCAGTAAATGAAAATAAGAATTCATAGAAAAGTATCGTACAAGATAACGACCATTATGAGAATGACTGATAACGAAAGATTGAAGCGGAAAAAAAAACTGATGATATAATTAATTGGTTGTGCAGTACGGATAATTTATAGAACATTAGTAGCAAAGAAAATAGTCTCATATTTTTAGTTATATTGTTTTTTTTTTGTTTTTTTTATAACATTGCTTAATTCTCTAATATTTGCAGTTTACACACTACTCAGCACTCTAAATTATTTCACAGAGCAGGCTAAAGACCTTTTGAACTTTCCTCTGCAGAAAAAAGACACATTAGCACCCTCTATGCTGCTATATGGTATATGATATATGCTATAGCAGCATAGATGGCGCTATTGTGGCCAGGAACACGAAGAATCACTCGCGTCCCCAGCCTGTCAGCTCCTGTCACCGAAACAGGAAGTGGCTGCCGGCGGGGCCAGGAGGATCGGAGGGAGACGGCGAGGGCACTGGACAGCTGCAGGGGGCTATTGGAAGCCCCAGGTGAGTAAAACTCATTTTTTTTTGTTTGACTTAAGTGTCCCTTTAAGAGCAATTTATCACCTAGCTGGCGTTATTTCATCCACTCCTATAGACAATTCTAATGTGCATACTGATCTGCATCACATGTTCACTAAAATACTCAGAAAAAGTTGCACCAACCCTTTCTAAATATAAATATAACACACACAACTGCAGCACCATACTACTGAAATACTATTCACATAAAATGTATTTATAAAACCATTCCTCACAACACTTTAATAACTAACTTTAACCACAACTCCATCTAAAAAAAACTGATGGAAAACCCTGGGAGAAGCTGAAGCTCTTTCGAGGTTGCTGCATGTAGGCAATCTAGCAATAAATCTGGTTATTCCCAGGATCCACTTAAAAGGACCCTGAGCAGTGGCACTGGGTATGCCCGAGATGAACAGTGGATCCGAGATGAACTTTTACTCATTGCATAATTGTGTTCCTTTCCTATTGTTTATAGGGCATTCCTCAAGCCAAATACTTTTTTGTTTTTTTCTTAATACTCTAATTCCCTATAAACTAAAGAAGCCACGCCCACGGGTTTTCAGAGAGCCAAGGCACTTTCAGACAGTAGCAAGGGCTCATGGGAGCTCAGTCTGGGCAGGAGAAGGGGGAGGTATTACTAGCCAGAGATTTCAGAGGCAGGAGGTAGGAGGAGGGGGGATTCGTTTTTTTTGTTCAAAATGCAGATAAGCCTGCCTCTGTGTAATGTTTACAAACAACATGGCTGCTGCCATTGTATCACAGTAATAATCATATTCTATTAAAGCTGTTTGCAGCTAGATTTGCTGTGTAAACTATCTAAACTTTAGATAAGATATATAGACAATTTACTTAGTTAGTTTTTCATCTCTGATCCGCTTTAAGCATACCCACGTCTATTTAGGGAAGAGAATACACTCACCGGCCCCTCTGTTAAATCCTGTGCATCCCGGTATGCCTGATCTCTTCTCCATAGCATTGAAATGATGACTCCTATAAAAAGTCGAACTGTGACCCGGAAAGGAAGTATGCGGGTCCTTACAGCGCATGCGCAGGCTCTGTCTTCTCTAATTTCTGCCTCCCCTCTTCCTCCAACCACCGACCGCCCTCACCAGCCCATGCTGCAAGCCGGAAACAATAATCTCAAGCATAGCAGAGCCGGTTTTCGCCAGCTGCCAGCCCATCACAGAAGTTATTAGCCTCCCAACTTTCCCGCAGCCAATGTGACTAGCATAGTCCACAGACTAGGCCAAGCCACTAGCCAGCCAGGTCACCGCCGTAACTCCAGAAGGATTTTCCAACTCTCTCTTCTTTCTCTCTATCCATCGCTCTCTTCTTCTCTGTCTCTACTCTCTCTTCTCTCTCCATCTATCCTTTCTCTCCTTCTCTGTTCTCTCTCTCTCTACTTCTCTCTCTCTCTCTCGCATTTCTTCTATCTTTCTGTCCCAAGGAAACAGAGCGGGCATCTGAAATTGCTGCAGAGCAGTTGAGTGCCGCAGGTTAACGTGGCAGTTCTGCTCACATAGCACAGACTACCCCTCTGGTCCTTCATCCATAATGGTTATTTACTGTGCCTATGCCTCCTTATGTAGTACTGTACTGGTAATGATTACTGTACCTGTAACTGTAACGCTTACTGTACCATCACCGACCCTGTATGTGCCAAAAACAATTCCGGGTACAACTCCCGTTGTACTTGGCGAAATAAAGTTCCTCTGATTCTGAACAACCGCCTGACATTCGTTGTCCCCACGCCACTCCGGAACAACAACAGGATGCACGCCTTTCTAGCAAACATCCGGCAGCAACTGGCATTAAAACCGGATCACATGCTGTTCATACCCTCCTCCTCCTACCCACAATTCTCTGCTTCCCTGCTTCTCAAGCGGAGAAATACCGAACACAATTCAGGATTACCGCACAACTACCGAGTGTTTTCTTTTATCGCTTTTCAAAAACTCTCCGCATCAATAACGATCGAATTAGACCCCCTACCGAACATTCCTCGAACTCTCCTCGAGGGCGGTAGAAAATTAATGAACTGCTCTAAAATTTTCAATATACCGCATTTGTTAAATTACCGACCTTTTTTTTCCTTACATGGTTTTGTGAATTGAAGCCATTCAATGGCCTCAATTCACTAAGATCATGCTGGAGATAATAAGGCAAGAGAAAACTTACCTCCACACAGTAAGAGAGTTATCTTATCTCTTCATTCCTTACGTTACCTCTTCTGTAGTTAATTTACCTCCTTTGTAGTTAATTTACCTCCTCTGTAGTTAAGTTACCTCCTCTGTAGTTATTTTCACACGCAGTTAATGAACAGCCTGTCTTTAACTCTGGAGTTATTTTAAGGATTAAAGAGTTAACTTAAAGACAGAAGAGTTAACTTTAGGTTTGCCTGAGGTAAAATGTTTCCTGAATACTACATGCCTTATCACCATGGTAACAACTCTAGAAGAGTTATTAAAGACAGGAGATAAGCTTAGTGAATTGAGGCCATTGTCTCTGCAAAAGTTGCATAGACATCTCATAGATCCAGGGTTGGCGCTGTGATTAAAGCAATCACAAGGTGAAAATAAACTGAGGAGATAAACAATTGTAGCTCTCCTCCGTCTCCTAAAAATGACGTGTTTAGATATTCCAAAGTTGTATTTTATTTTTAAATCTACTTTTTACGTTTTTACTGTTTCATTGTCTCTGCTCAATAAAGGTAGCCATACATTTAGCGGTGATGGGCAGATTCGACCAAGAGCCAAATCTCTCTCTAATCGAATCTGATGAGAGAGATCTGCCCATACTCCGCAGGCCGATTCCCGATCAATTTCAATTGATCCAGAATCGGCCTTTTGACGCGGCATGTGACCGTCTTGCCCCCCGACGCTTTCCCACTTAAGTGTAACCCCCCCTCCCATGTGCTTGTTATACATTACCTGTCCGCAGCCTCCGATCGTCCACGCTGGCGCCGGGCGCACTCTATTCTTCATACATGCATGCCGCATGGCTTCCTAGTAACGTGGCCGCGTGTATGACGTCTGGCACCCTTACTAGAAAACCACGTGGGGCGTGTATGTAGAGCAAAATGCGCCAGAAGCTGCGGAGGACAAGCAGAGGCCGTGGACAAGTAATGTTTATCATGCACTGGACACGGGGGGGGGCAGTTAACAATAGGGGGGGACAGCGCTGGGGGTTTCGTCATGTTCGTTGTGCACCTGATCGAGCAAGTCAGCCCAACATCTTGCAGCATGTGCGATTGACTACGCGTCTGTCCCAAAATTGGTCGCATTGTCGGTCGGGAATGCAAATGCACGCCTGATGTACGACTACATTAACACTTATATTGCAGTATGCCAGAGCTAAAATCTATGCAATTGGCCCTTTTTATCTCTTTCCTGCTCTCAGAAGCCATTTTCTGCCAGGAAAGTGTTTAATGTCATTCCTTATCAATGAGGGTTACGCTATAGTCCGACCCAGACAGAAACTGACACTTGCACTCCTGACTTTTAACTCATTCAGGCAGAGAAAGAGAAAAAGGAACACAGCCTAGTTATTTGTGTACTTGGCACTGTACATACACATGTCTTTCTCATGTTACATCTCACCTTGTGTATCCTTTAAGGCAAAGGGGGCAATTGCCCCAGGATTGGTGACCACTGCCGCCTGCGCTGCTGAACCCCCGAAGTAGTCTCCCCCCCCGACAGCTCCCTGAGACCCCTGCATGATTTGTGTCTGCATTGTAACTCATCTGTCCCCGCACACTTCTCCGTCCATGCTCTCCACATTCATCCTGCTGCCTGCCTCTTCTCATGACCCGTTGCAGGCTATATATGCATAACATGAACCAGGTCATGGAGAAGAAGCAGGCAGTGGGGCTGAAGACAGAGCAGTCGGGAGAGACCAACTGGAGGGGGAGAGGCTGGCAGCGGTCTCAGGAGCCGCAGGGGATGACTTCCCTGTGGGGTGGGATTTGCCCTGGGGCCCCACTGCTGCTTAAACTGGCCCTGCATAAATCCCTTTAAAGGATACCTGTAGCCACATTTAAAAAATAGTTACATACTCTCCTAAGAGGAGGGAACGCTCTGGATCACATCCTTCCTGGTTCTCTCCACATCCCCTCGCTCAACTGCCTGCCCCCCTCCCCCCTGTTGCAGCAATTACTATTCGTTTCGATAAATATAATCGAAGATGAAAATCGGTGCTGCCCAGAAGAAGATGCCCGATCGATGATGCAACCAATTGCGGCAGCAAATCAGGGGCATAACTAGAAATCCATGGGCCCCCTTCAAAAGTTTGGATGGGGCCCCTTACCCTGCACACTGAATAGGGACAGTCAACAAATCTTTGTCCACAAAACTTTGTATGATTCCTCATCAGTGGCTGAGCAGATGCAGTCATTAGAACAACTGTGCAGAGAGCAGAAAGTTTTTTTTCTCTCCTTGCCTTTGGTTGCCATTCTCTCAGGACAGGGCCCCATGTAGCTTCTGGGCCCCCCTGCGGCTGCATCCCTTGCAGGGTCTATTGTTATGCCCCTGCTGAAAATGGTCATATGTATAGATTACACATGCTGCAAGATGTCGGGCCGACGTGCACAATTGGGTGCGCAGTAGTAAGTGCGCAAAATTGGGAACCCGACAAAACCCCCCTAGTGTGTAAAATGTGCTCTCCCCCCTCCCTGGGACCCCTACATGAATACTTTACCTGTCAGTGTCCGCCACAGGCTACATCTCCACAGTCTTCCTCACATACTGTACACGCCTCCCACGTGAAAGGGCGGTGTCACACACGCGCCCATGGTATCAGGGGAGGACTGGGACCTACCAACCTGGGGGCAAAACACAAACTAGAGGCCCGTTTCTATGGCAGCCCAAGCCCAAATTACGTCAGACACACACCTCACGTGCTACATGCCGGGGGTCACATAATACATTTGGAGGGATGACAGCAAGGGGTTTCCGTTGTGTCCGTCGTTCGTGATTATCGCACGTCGTCACCGCTGCGCACCAAATCAACCACATCGGCCTGGGATTTCCCAGCATCTCAGATTCAACCAATTTTCGCCCAAAATCAGTCAAATTGTCAACTGGGCATGCTTGTGGCGGCACCGATCTTCACCCAATCTGATAGTAATTATCAAAACAGTTGGTTGATCGCCGAGACAACCTTAATTCCCCAAGACTCTAACCCCCCCCCCCCCCCCCACACACACACACTTATGTCCATAGAGGTACTGTCCCTTCTGAAGAGGCACAGTTGGGAGCTATAATGGTGTAAAAGCAGACAGGGTTTTTTTTTTCTATGGACCCTGCAGGCAAGCCTCTGCTCTGCATCTTGCTGTGTACATTTGCCATCTTACCCGTCCTCTAATTGCTCTGTAATTGCACCTTTATTTCTCTCAGCCAGCCTAATGTTTCACATTGCCTTATACAAAAACCTGAATGCAGCAGGTACTGTACCAGCCCTAAATCATTAAATGAGAGACAGCCTGGGGGGAAATCTCCCCCTTTCCTCCCTGGCCAGTCCTCCCCTGCATGGGATCCTGGCAACCACGTGGGGCGCATGTGTGTAAGAAAGAGGAAGCAGCCAGCAGCAGACACCGACAGTTAAAATGTTCATGCACGGGCACACCGGGGGGGGGGGGGGGGGGGGGGGGAAGACACATTTTACACTAGGAGAAACAGCGCTGGGGGTGATGAGGCAGAGTCACTAGGCCGATTCCCACAAGATTTCATGCTGAAATCGATCGGGAATCGGCCTGCGGTGTATGGGCAGATGACAGAACACTCTCCAATCAGATTCAATCAGAGAGAGAGATCTGTCTCTTGGTCGAATCTGTCATCATCGCTGGTATGTATGGCCACCTTAACAAGGAAAGGCTAGTCTCTTTGTAATCATTTGTTCACATTCTTATAAGTATCTATTGTTTAGACTTTGAGGATATTATCTACATTGTATGTAAGAAAAGACTAAGGGCTCATTCACACTATGTGCTGCGCTGTCAGTTTTGACGCAACGCACATAGTGTACGATCCACATGGCAACATGAAAGTCCATAGACTTTCATGTTACCATTCACACTACAGGTGTGCGTTCCCATGCGTTACGATGTAACGCTTCTGGGGACATAAAATCGCACGACGCACACGTCTCCCGATGGGTATGGCTGCCGGTGCCTGCGCTCTAGCGCTCCCCGACGTACATTCCGTGCGTTGACCGTGCGATGGCAACGCAAGCACGAAATCGTGTTCGTGCTTGCGTTGTGTAGTGTGAATGAGCCCTAAACAATCTTTTGTCTATCTGCACCAACTTCATTGTCTCATATGTGTACAGTACGTTTAAATTTTCCTCTGTGGTATCAGCCATATAAACAACCTCTAAAAGCGGATCCGAGATGAAAAACTAACTATAACAAGTAACTTGTCTATATATCTTATCTAAAGTTTAGATAGTTTACACAGCAAATCTGGCTGCATACAGCTTCAACAGTTTAAAGTGGATCTGAGATGAACTTTTATACATTGCATAATAGTGTTCCTTACATATAGGTTATAGGGCATTCCTCAAGCCAAATACTCTTTCTTTTTGTTTTAATACTCTAATTCCCTATAAACTAAACAAGCCTTGCCCACAGCTTCTCCAAAACGCCAAGGGACTCAGACCCATGCAGCAAGGGCTTATGGGAGCTCAGTCTGGGCAGGAGGAGGAGGAGGTTACTAGCCACTGAATTCAGAGGCAGAGGGGAGGAGGGGGGAGTGAATTTTTCACAGGCTGAGGGCTGGAGATGCAGTTGCAGATTACCTGTGTAATGATGACAAACAGAACATGGCCGCTCTCATTGTATCATAGGGATAAATCATCTTAAAGCGGATCTGAGATTAAAAACTAACTATAACAAGTAAATTGTCTATATATCTTATCTAAAGTTTAGATAGTTTGCACAGCAAATCTAGCTGCAAACAGCTTCAATAGTTTATGATTATTTATTCCTGTGAGACAATGAGGGCAGCCATGTTCTGTTTGTCACAGGCTGAGGGCTGGAGATGCTATCAGCTTGCCTGTGCATAATGTGACAAATTCAGTCCCCTCTCCTCCTCCCCTCTGCCTCTGAAATCTCTGGCTAGTAACCTCCTCCTCCTGCCCAGACTGAGCTCCCATAAGCCCTTGCTACAGTGCCAATGCACTCTAAAAAGCTGTTGGCGAGGGTTGTTTAGTTTACAGGGAATTAGAGTATTAAAACAAAACGGTACTTATCCGTTAGCCGGGCGCATCCGGCAGGTGGCGCTAATTACTATTCCCCCTCCAGGCCGACATGGATAGTAGGGAAAGATGTAACTCTGGTGGAGTTTTGTCGCCACCTAGAGGATGCGCCCGGCTAACGGATAAGTACCAACAAAACAAAAAAAGTATTTGGCTTGAGGAATGCCCTATAAACTATATGAAAGGAACACAATTATGCAATGAGTAAAAGTTTATCTAGGATCCCCATTAAAGAGGATCTGTAACGTCAAAATATCCCCTGGGGGTTACTCACCTCGGGTGGGGGAAGCCTCCGGATCCTAATGAGGCTTCCCACGCCGTCCTCTGTCCCACGGGGGTCTCGCTGCAGCCCTCCGTGAAAGATGACGTCAATATTTACCTTCCCGGCTCCTGCGCAGGCGCTCTGACGGCTGTCGGCTCCGAAGTAGGCGGAAATACTCGATCGCCGTCGGGTCTGCTCTACTGCGCAGGCGCAAGTTTCCGGCGCCTGCGCAGTAGAGCGGACCCGACTGAGATCGGGTATTTCCGTGTAGTTTGGAGCCGAAAGCAGCCACAGCGCCCCTGCTGGAGCCTGCAAAGGTAAATATTGAACTGACAGTCGGGTCTGTCGCCGGCTGTTCGGAGGGCTGCAGCGAGACCCCCGTGGGACAGAGGACGGCGTGGGAAGCCTCATTAGGATCCGGAGGCTTCTCCCATCCGAGGTGAGTACCCCCCAGGGGATCTTTTTGATGTTACAGAGTCTCTTTAAAGAAAAACATTTTTGTTAGAGACTCTGAAGCGAGAATAAATCTCGCTTCAGAGCTCATAAATAGCAGGGGCACGTGTGCCCCTGCTAAAACGCCGCTATCCCGCGGCTAAACGGGGGTCCCTTCACCTCCAACCCACCCCCCGCAAAAGTGTGTCGTAAAAAGGTCGCAGAATTTCCCTTCCTGGAGGCAGGGCTAACGGCTGCAGCCCTGCCTCCAGTCGCGTCTGTCAGCGGCGCATCGCCGCCTCTCCTCCGCCCCTCTCAGTGAAGGAAGACTGAGAGGGGCGGGGGAGAGGCGGAGATACGCGCTGACAGACGCGCGTGGGGCAGGGCTGCGGCGGTTAGCCCTGCCCCAACCAGGAAGCGCTCCCCGGGTGTATCGAGGGGGATTTGGGGGTGAAGGGACCCCCGTTAAGCCGCGCTATAGCGGCGTTTTAGCAGGGGCACACGTGCCCCTGCTATTTATGAGGTCTGAAGCGAGATTTATTCTCGCTTCAGACTCTCTTTAAAGCTGATAAATGTGTTAATAAATCTGCAGTGTATCTACTTCCTGCTTTCAGGGAAGCAGACAAAGGGTTAACATCCTGTATTTACAAATTAGCTGCTCAGCCATGGCAGCCAGCTGACGGCTCAAATGACAACTTGTGATTAGTCACAGATGAGGAGGAAGTAGACAGTCTAAAATAAATACATACAGGGTGCATTTCTCTGTGTTTTCCTTCTGCCAGAAAGCCCCCCAGGCTTACAATATATCATCCTGGTGCACGTGCTGCCATCCCCCATGAACCACACACACACGTCCCTTCCCCCCACTCTTGTCACCACCACAACATAGCAGCATGCTTAGGGGCGTGGCCTCGTCCTCCGTTTCTCTATTTGGGGGGTTGGCACGCCCTTCGCTCATTCACAGAGAGGAGGCGGGGCTCTACGCTGTCCCTCCCCCTCTCCACTCGCTGAGGTGGGAGCGGGCTGTGAGGCTTCGGATGACGTCACCCAAAGGGCGGGGATCTGTTCACGCCCTGCCCCGCCTCCCCGCTTACTCCAGCGGAAGTTTTGGAATTGCTATCCCCGCCCTTCGCCGGAAGAGCGACCCGATTCCGGAAATTCCGGAGCGCAGAGGAAGAGGGGGGAATAAACAGGAATGGCGGAGGCAGCGGCGGTGGCAGCAGCAGTAGCACCTATAGCGGCAGAGAAGAGCCCGCTGCCCGCGTTCCCGGATATTCCCCCCGCCGGCGGCTGGACCCGGAAAGTGACCTGCAGGTAGGCGGGGCCAGTCGGGGGCGGAGCTTTCCGGGGGTTAGCAGGCTAATGCCCGTTTCCAGGGAGGTGGGCTTTACTGGTTGCCCTGGAAATGGCCGTGTATGTCCAGATATGCCCTGTGCGCCTTGAGGTGCTGCTGGGGAAGCCTCTGCTCCTGGATCAGCCCCTCCATAAGCGCAGGGTGCTGTATACTGTGCTTCTGGAAATGGTCCCGAGGGTCATCTCTGGCTAATGCTCTTTTTTTGCATTACAATGGTCTTAGGCAGGAGTGTCAAACTCCAATACAAAGTGGCCCAAAACTGAACACTGGGAGCAAGTTGTTGGCCAACGTATGGGGTTTCCCAGTGTCTAGTGCCCCCCACTCCCCTATACAGTTCCCTGGTGTCTAGTGGTCGTCCTCCCTCCACTGTACAGTTACCTGGTGTCTCCCTCCACTGTACAGTTACCTGGTGTCTCCCTCCACTGTACAGTTACCTGGTGTCCCCCTCCCCATACAGTTACCTGGTGTCTAGTGCCCCCCTCCCCTATACAGTTCCCTGGTGTCTAGTGGTCCTCCTCCCTCCACTGTACAGTTCCCTGGTGTCTAGTGCCTCCTCCCTCCACTGTACAGTTCCCTGGTGTCTAGTGCCTCCCCTCCCCTGTACCGTTCCCTGGTGTCTAGTGCCTCCCCTCCCCTGTACCGTTCCCTGGTGTCTAGTGCCTCCCCTCCCCTATACAGTTCCCTGGTGTCTAGTGCCTCCCCTCCCCTATACAGTTCCCTGGTGTCTAGTGCCTCCCCTCCCCTATACAGTTCCCTGGTGTCTAGTGCCTCCCCTCCCCTATACAGTTCCCTGGTGTCTAGTGCCTCCCCTCCCCTATACAGTTCCCTGGTGTCTAGTGCCTCCCCTCCCCTATACAGTTCCCTGGTGTCTAGTGCCTCCCCTATACAGTTCCCTGGTGTCTAGTGTCTCCCCTATACAGTTCCCTGGTGTCTAGTGCCTCCCCTCCCCTATACAGTTCCCTGGTGTCTAGTGCCTCCCCTCCCCCATACTGTTCCCTGGTGTCTACTGCCTCCCCTCCCCCATACTGTTCCCTGGTGTCTAGTGCCTCCCCTATACTGTTCCCTGGTGTCTAGTGCCTCCCCTATACTGTTCCCTGGTGTCTAGTGCCTCCCCTATACTGTTCCCTGGTGTCTAGTGCCTCCCCTATACTGTTCCCTGGTGTCTAGTGCCTCCCCTATACTGTTCCCTGGTGTCTAGTGCCTCCCCTATACTGTTCCCTGGTGTCTAGTGCCCCCCTCCCCTATACAGTTCCCTGGTGTCTAGTGGTCCTCCACCCTTCACTGTACAGTTCCCTGGTGTCTAGTGCCTCCCCCCCCCCCCCCCTCATGCAGTTCCCTGGTGTCTAGTGCTTTCCTTCTCCCTCCCCGTATGGCTTCCCTGGTGTTCTAGGGTGTCACCTCCTAATTGGCTTCCCTGGTGATCTAGAATGGTGTAAACCTAATGCAAAGTGGGGACCAATTGAGACCAAATTTGGTGGGCCAGATTTTGACATGTATGATCTAGGGTCATTTTGGTCTTAGACTCAGAGTTGAAGTATTAAACAAGATTTACACATACCTGGGGCTTCCTCCAGATCCATCCGCACGGATCGCTCCCACGCCGCCGTTTTCAGCCTTCTCAGTCTTTTACACGTCTTGCAACTTCCGCCAGTCTAGGCAAGCATAGTGCGCTCCCTCTGTACTGCGCATGCATAAAAGCAGGCGCCGCCGAGACAAAGGGAGTCACTGCAAAGGCGTAAAACTGGTTGCGTCTGGCGGAAGTTATGGGACCCCGTGTAGAAGACCGAGAAGGCTGAGGACGGCAGCGTGGGAGCAATCCGTGCGGATGGGGCTGGAGGAAGCCCCAGGAATGTATAAATCTTGTTTAATATTTCAGCTCTGAGTCATCTAAATGGCTCAAAAACGTGTATTCCCTGCATAAGGGCTCTTTTCCAGAATGAATCGCAATCATGTTTCAAACCAATTTCCACTATGCCTTTGAGTTATTATACTCAGTATAGTAGAGCTCAATGGCATCCAAAACACGGCAGGGCGACAATTGCGCTCAGGCCAACATTGTAACTCATTCAGATCTCACTAATGGAAATGTCTGCTGTCATTTCCATTCGTTTTACTGTACCCTGCGTTTTTGTGATCGGAATCGATTTGCTAAACACAGGGTAGTGATAAAGGGCCTTAAAATTGATTATCAGGACCCTTGCCTGTGGCCTTCGGGCACGGCACTTGCTTCAGCTGCTGCCTCCGCTTGCACAAATGTATTAAGCCTATTTGGTTGGTTGCATGGATAGTATTTACTGCTGGGTTCCCTGTTTCCTACAAAAAAAAATATTTTGCAACTAAATTGCCGGGAGCATCCGTTGGTCCAGGAGGTTTCCTGTTATTTCACCTCACCTTGTCTAGCTCCTGTTTTGGATCTGAGCTTGGGAGCCTTTTTTCACTACATTTAATAAAGGTTGAAGATCCATGTAGCTAGGTTCCTGGAGGTTACCTGGACTGTAATGTGTTGTCCATTAAATAGCTAGGATCTTTATTATTTCTGGATGTCCCCTGAAGTGTATCGGGCTACCACAGTGGATGCCTGGACTGGTCTGGCACAATTGCTAACATGTTAGCACTCTCAAATTACTGCTTGGGACTAAACCCAGCTAGGTATGCTACTATATGGACTTTATTACACCTATTTGCATGTACTCGTGTGTTGTTTCTAAACTGGAGCTCTTATGAGCTGTGATGGGTGTGCAACAAATGCCTTTATTAGGACTTTGAATGAGCTTTGTAAGATGTGGCTTCTGTTTGTTTTTCTTGGACTATAATGTTTTTTTGTCCGCCTTCATTTCAGATATTTCATGCACGGTGTCTGCAAAGAGGGCAACAACTGTCGCTATCTGCATGATCTGTCCATCGGCCAATCCAGCATGATCTGCAGCTTTTATCAACTTGGCTGCTGTTCCTATGGAGACCAATGCAGGTAAGTGAGAATGGATGCATGCACGGGTGCTAATTTCTAAGTATAAGGCCTATTTCCATTTTTCCAAATCTGCAGTGTTTTTCCCCTGAATGCGAAGTGTAAGGGGAAATGCTGCCTATTTGGGTAATTGCTTGCCGCCCATATTGCTCTGCAGTGCGATTTCAGATTGGCATGCTGTAATTTCCTGCAACACGCACCCAAATCATGTACATGACACCGTTAAAGTACAGCTGTAACGAGAGGGATATGGAGGCTGCCTTAGTTATTCCCTTTTAAAGAGAAACTCCGACTAAGAATTGAACTTTATCCCAATCAGTAGCTGATACCCCCTTTTACATGAGAAATCTATTCTTTTTCACAAACAGACCATCAGGGGGCGCTGTATGACTGATATTGTGGTGAAACCCCTCCCACAAGAAACTCTGAGGACCGTGGTACTCCTGGCAGTTTCCTGTCTTTGAACCTTGTTGCATTGTGGGAAATAGCTGTTTACAGCTGTTTCCAACTGCCAAAAAAGCAAGCAGCAGCTACATCACCTGCCAGCAGTAAAAATGTCACCATGTTATAAATGCCAGAATGTAAATCAGGGATTTAAAAGATTTTACAATGGGCAAACACTGACTAAATCATTTATACATAATTATTGTAAAAATGAAGCACTTTTTTTTATTACATTATTTTCACTGGAGTTCCTCTTTAAACAATGCCAGTTGCCTATTTATCCTGCTGATCCTCTGCCTCTAATACATTTAGCCACAGACCCTGAACAAGCATGTATCAATTCAGGTGTTTCTGACTATTGTTGTCAGATCTGACAAGATGAGCTGCATGCTTGTTTCTGGTGTGTGATTCGGACACTACTGCAGCCAAAGAGATCAGTAGGACTGCCAGGCAACTGCTATTATGTAAAAGGGAAACAATATGGCAGCCTCTGTATTCTTCCCACTACAGTTGTCCTTTAAGCAAATCGGGCTTTGCATTTACAGGGCCGCATCAGCCACAGCACCTGGTGGAAATAAGCCCTCAGTGTAGTACTAAACAATGAATGATACTTGGATCACACTTCTTTACATCTCTCCAAAGGTTTGCGGGTTCCTATGGCTGCTTGGTAACTTTGTGCTGTAGTTGGCAGGCAGCTCCATTTGCTTTGCGGTAGAGGCTAGTCATAACGCACAAAGAATTTAAATCTGGAAAGGGCAGAGAGATGCTACAGAAACCGCTCTGGCTACTGTGAGATCAAGGCCCTTGTGTCTCCTAGTACAGATGGTGGGAATTAGCATGGGAAGAGGGCACCTTTTAGAGATGGAAGAGGTGACAAGGACAGGGCTGCATTTCTGCAAAGGTGATACAGGTTGTGGCCTGAGGAATCTGATGCAAAAGGAGGAAGGAAAACCTAAAGCAGATGTGCTGCTGTGAATGGAGGGCTACTTATGGAAATGAGGGCTGATAGTGAAGGAGGAGTGGTAATTCTGTACATGTGAGCAGTAGCTTTTGAAAATGGAATAGGGGAAGGAATATCTTTAAATGTAAAAAGCGTTGCCGCACATGGTAGATATTGCTGGGCCTTATTGTACAATATCTAAAAATACCATGCGAATTGCATTTTTAAATTTTTTCATTTTACAAATACTGTAGGTCCTTATGTACATTTCAAGTGCTCTCATTTTGTTGCACAATTAGAGCTGCCTTAATTATCTTTTCCATTTAAAAGTATAACTAGTTTGTACCTCACGACAATCAGTGTCTCCCCTATAATGGAAGTACCATTGCAGGACAGCATAATATAACAGTAGCCTGGTGCTCCTAGGGCAGCAGTGGGCAAACTACGGCCCAGGTTGGTGTTTTGAATCCGACCCACCTATAATAATAATAATGGCAGTATTTGTATAGCACCTTTCTCCTGTCGGACTCAAAGTGCTTGCGAGGCAGCCGCTAGAGCACACTCAGTAGGCAGTAGCAGTGTTAAGGAGACTTGCCCAAGAAACTCCTTACTGAATAGGTGTTGGCGTACTGAACAGGCAGAGTCGAGATTTAAACCCAGGTCTCCTGTGTCAGAGGCAGAGCTCTTAACCATTACACTATCCAGCCACAGTTAGAGGGCTGGATTCCTCTCCTCCCTCCTTGCAAAGTTTTGTGCAAGGGTAAGTTACCTTTCCAGTAATGATCTCCATGGCAACAGCTATGTCATGTGACCTTCTGTCAGTGTGTGCCAACGTATCACATGGCGTGGCTATGGAGAGCTCCGCTGGAAGATACGGCTGGCTGAGTTAAACTAATCGTGTGAAAAAAAAAAAGGACCTAGCTGGCCAATTTATTAATCGGGGGTTTCTGGATACCTTTAAAGGGAGCCTTAACTGAACGGGGAGTAAAGAGTTTCACTTACCTGGGACTATTACCAGCCCCCTGCAGCAGTCCTGTGCCCTCGGAGCCGCTCTGGAATCCTCCGGTCCCCCGCTGTCACTTAGTTTCGTCTTTGACGACTCTCCAGTCGGCCGGCAGCCATGCGTATTATTGGACGCATTCTCTACTGCTGTTGCGAACCTCAACGCGTACACAAAAACTCGTTGCCGCATTCCGCACTCGTAGATATGCGGCAACGTGTATTTTTGTACGCGTTGCGGTTCGCAACCAGCGCTAATTGCGGTAGAGAATGCGTCCAATAATACGCATGGCGGCCGGCCGACTGGTGAGTCGTCAAAGACGAAACTAAGTGACAGCGGGGGACCGGAGGATTCCAGAGCGGCTCCGAGGGCACAGGACTGCTGCAGGGGGCTGGTAATAGTCCCAGGTAAGTGAAACTCTTTACCCCCCCCCCCTGTTCAGTTAAGGTTCCCTGTAAGCCTCATCTACACGGTACAATTTTACATCAGATAGACGGAACTATTAGATAAATCTAATAAGAAATTGCATCGTGTTTAGACGTCCAAATTGTTTCAGATCAATTTTGCAATAGATTTTGCTTTGATAAGTACCCAAAATCTATTGCAAAATCTAACGCAATCCGATTGGACCGGTTGGAAATTATCTAATAGATCCAATCTGATGGAAAATTGTACCGTGTAGATGAGGCTTTAGGTATACAGCAAGGGTACATGCACACATCCTATTTGAATGCCTAGTCACTGACTAGTTTTACCACCTCTATGTAGTTTGAGGGCCAACATGTGTTGAATACTATGAACAGAATGTGCAGGTAAGATCTCATACTACATTGAAGTTAGGCCTGAACGATTTTAGGAAAAGATTGAATTGAGCGATTTTTGTCTGAAATTGCGATTTTTGATTCGATTCATGATTTCCTTCAAATCAAGCTTTGTTCCTCCTCTTTGCCTGTTTGTTCCCCCTCTGTCCCCCTGTCTCTCATTGTGCCCCCTTTGCCTCTTTATGCCTCCTCTGGGTCTTTCTCTTGCCCCCTTTGTGTCTGTGCCTGCTCTGTTTTTCTCTGTGTCTCCTGTGTGTCTCACTCTGTGCCCGCGCTCTCTGTGGCTCCTCTGTCCCCCAAGCTACATCAGTTCTGGACATAGCTTCCAGCATGAGTCCAGCGATGCCTGTCTATCCACTTCGCCTCCTGCAGGCTCTAATGCACGGAATACTTCCTGTATGTCATGTGACATACAGGAACCCGGAGTTTTGCCAAGCACAAGAGCCAGCAGACGGCGATAGAGAACAGACAGCATTTCGACTTGTGCGGAAAGTATGTCGAACGCTGCGGGCCGCACGCGCCGGTGCTTTGGGGAAGTTTGAAGCAACTTCTTCAAACTTCCTCATGTGCAAATGACGTGATCTTGGTAATGGCCGCTTTGATGATTCCGAAATTGTGATCGCGATATCGGTTAAAATTCGATTTATCTTTTAGGCCTAATTGAAGTGGTAAAATAGCATGTGTGTACCGGGCTTAAAGAGAAACTTAAAAAAAAAAAAACCTCTGGAGGATACTTATCTCGAGAGGGGGAAGCTTCTACATCCTGAGGCATTCCCATCTTCCTAAGGCTCAGGGATCCAGCGTTGGCTCCTCCAAAACCACAGCCAACAAGGATGTCAGCATTAGTGCTCTCCGATCTGACTCAGGCGGAAAAAGCTGGGTCCGCTCTGCTGTGCAGGCGCGAGTTGCCTGCTCACTAGAGCAGCCCCGATCGGGCTCGGCTATTTCTGCCTGAACCTGATTAGAAAGCCGCTACTGCACATGTGCTGGATCGTGGTTGGCATATATGTACCTCTCCGGTGTTCGGTGCTTCCTGCCCTGGATCACCGAGGCTTAGGAAGACTGGGGAACCTGGGTTTCCCTGGGGGGGGGGCTTCAGATTTTCTTTAAGAACCTAAGGAGTGATTTAGCCCATGTGCATGTTTTGTAACATTAAATATTTTTACTGGAGATCTTCTTAATGCTGCTTGGTGCTTACCTCCTTGTTATTCTTCTCTTGAAGGTATGTTCACTCAAAACCACTAAAGCAAGAAGCAATTGGAGGCTCCTCTGCAGAACTGATCTGTCCGCTTGAGTCCTTCCCAGAATCCAGCTGCAGCATTAACAGTAAAGCAGCTGAAGATGCAACCGTAGACTCGGCAGCTAAAGTTATGGCCATTGAACCAGCAGCTGAAGATGTAGCCATTGACCCTGCAGAAGAAGCTAGGACCGTTGATCTGGCAGTTGAAGGTGCAGCCATTGACTCGGCAGCTAAAGATGCGGCCATTGACCCGGTAGCTGTAGATGCAGCCATTGACCCGGCAGTTGAACATGCAGTCATTGACCCAGTAGCTGTAGATGCTGCCATTGACCTGGCAGCTGAAGGTGCGACCAGTGACCCAGCAGCTGGCTATGCGGCCAGTGACCCAGCAGCGGAGTTCTCACAGTCCGAAGACTGGGTCAATGCTGTGGAGTTTGTTCCTGGACAGCGGTACTGTGGACGTGCTAACGTTTTGGAAATTCCAGGTAGGGGAGACTCAAAGACAAAGGAGTGTTAACAAAGTATTAGCATTTAATTCATCGTACTCTATTGACCCTTGGGGTCATGTAAGCGAACACTTCCATTCCAGCGCAGGAGACTTGGGCGCAGAAGTGAGTAACTCCGGCTCCGTCAGAAGACGGAGCTGAAGTTACTTTTAAAACACAATAATTATTTCATTCCCCACTATCCATGACAGCCTGGAGGGGGAATAGTCTTTAACACGGCCAGGAACTTGTGCAGCAGCAGGATCAGCCATATACCGGCTGTATCCTGCACCCAAGTCTCCCGTGCCGATACCTCTTGAACGCCATGTAAGTTAGGATGGAGAAGGGTTTTTTCGGGGAGCCAAAAGAGCCTCTTCGCAGTACTCCTTGTCTAGTGTAGAGGTATACTGGGTGCCATTTAACCTCCCTGGTGGTAAGCCTGACACAGTGTCGGGCTAGCCGCCGCAGGGGATCGCATGGCCCCCGGGAGGATTTTTTAAAAATAAAAATGGCTTTATTTGGTTAAGCTAGCACTTTGCTAGCTAGCTATGTCCCCCCAAGTTCCTCCGGTCCCCTCCGATCGCCGCCGGTATACATACCCCCAGGGATCTCGGGATGGCGCAGCCTCCCAATCAGCACCCGGCTTCTATATGGGGAGTATCGGAACTGCGCATGATGTCCGATCATCACCATAGCGATGAGTGAAGCTAATTGGGAAGCTGCGGCTCTCGCGGGATCGCGGGCGGGTGAGTGTTGCCGGCGGCGATCGCGGGGGAAGGAGAGGTGTCGGGGGACTTGGGGGCCACAGTCAGCTAGCCTAGTGCTAGCTATTATTAACAAAACACTTTAAATTAAAAAAAATCCCTCCCGCGGACGCAGCCACCGCATCTGCGTACCGCCAGGGAGGTTAAAGGACAACCGAGGTGACATGTTGAAATAGATGTGTATGTACAGTGCCAGGCACACACACACACACAAATAGGCTGTGTTCCTTTTTTCTTTCTCTGCCTGAATGAGTTAATCAGGTATGCAAATGACAGTTTCTGTCCGGGTTGGGACTGGATCGGACTATAGTTTAACCCTCAATGTTAAGCAATTACAGCCTTAAAACAATTTCCTGGCAGTATATTGCTTCTGGGAGCAGGAAAGGGCTATAAAAGGGTCAATAGTTTATAGATTTGAGCTCTGGCATACTTCAATGCACATGTCATTAAAGAGAACCCGAGGTGGGTTTGAAGAATGTTATCTGCATACAGAGGCTGGATCTGCCTATACAGCCCAGCCTCTGTTGCTATCCGAAACCCCACTAAGGTCCCCCTGCACTCTACAGGTGGTGGAGATGAGACCTGTCCCCACTCAGGATTATGAAGTCGCTCTCTGTAGATAGGAAGTAAGGAGCAACTCCCCTCCACTAAGGGTGATCTCAGGAACTGTATAAGCAGACAGAGGCGCCAGAAGGATAAAACATGCTAAAATTGTCAAAACGAGAGGAGGCAGTGGTGGACTTACCTCCTCCAAGCAGTCACAAATGTTGTGTACATCTTTACAGAGGCGCTGAGCTTTGTACCAGACCAGTCTGAGTTTTATGCTTTTTTTTCTTTATATTGCCTGATGAAGCGGGAGATGCCAACGAAACGCGTTGCACTTTCTGAAGTATATAAATAAATCTTTTGTTGTTTGAATATACACAACATTCGTGTGTGTCTATTTGGGGGAGGTTAGTCCACCACTGCCTCCTCCTTTTTTAGCATAGTTGTCTGCTTATACACTGCATATAGTCCTGGGGCACTGATAATAGTCCCAAGGTGGAGGAACACAAGGAAGTTAATGGTGAATACATCAAGTACCACCTGGGCCCCCTCTGCTCCAGGGCCCCATAGCAGCTGCTATGGCTTTTGCTACGCTCCTGCTAACAACTTCTAGTAAAAGGCTTCACAGTGCTGTAGATTGCATGGGGTGTGTGTGAGTTCTTCTTTGGTTGCTCAGGACAGTAATGTGATCCATGGTGTGTAGATAAGCGCAGCCCTGGAGGCTTCAGCCTGGGAACTATGTCAGGAATGTGGGTGTGGCCACATTGCATCCTTTGTTCAGGCTTTGCTGCTCTTCAGACATCAGCTTGATGTCCCAACTATGCAAAACATAAGTTTGCCTTCTTAAAGGGCCACTATCGCGAAAATTGTAAAAATGTAAAATAACGTAAACCCATACAAATAAGAAGTACATTTCTTCCAGAGTAAAATGAGCCATAAATGACTTTTCTCCTATGTTGCTGTCACTTAAAGTAGGTAGTAAAAATCTGACAGAACCGACAGGTTTTGGACTAGCCCATCTCCTCACGGGGGTTCACTGGGATTTCTTTATTTTCAAAATGCACTTGGTGAATGGCAGTTGCTCCATCCAATTGCCAAACAGGTGCGCAGTGAGCAGGGAGGCTGGTCAGCATAACTGTATAAATCTTTTCAGGGAGTGTCATTATAAAGAATAAAGGCCATGCTGAGAATCCCCTATGGAGGAGATGGACTAGCCCAAAACCTGTCATGTCATGTAAGTGACAGCAACATAGGAGAAAATTAATTTATGGCTCATTTTACTCAGGAAGAAATTAACTTCTTATTTGTATGGGCTGGTGCACACCGAGTGGCTTTTTCAGCGTTTCTGCAGCTGCTTGCGGCTGCGGATCCGCTTGGTCAATGTATCTCAATGGGGTGGTGCACACCAGAGCGGGAGGCGTTTTGCAGAAACGTATACTCCCGGGGTGAGGCATTTTTTGGATTGTGGATGCGTTTCTGCCTCAATGTTAAGTATAGGAAAATATATCTGAAAAACTGCAGTTCAGAGCGGTTTGCCAGGTGTTTTTGTTACAGAAGCTGTTCAGTAACAGCTTTACTGTAACAATGTCTGAAATGTACTACACCAAAAACGCTTCACAAAACCGCAAAATGCTAGGTGAAACGCTACAGAAAAATAAGAAAAAGCGTTTCAAAATCTGCTGGCATTTTGCGGATCTGCTAGCGTTTTTGGTGTGCACCAGGCCTATGTGTTTAAAATTTTAAGATTTCCGTGACAGTTCCTCTTTAAAGGAAACCTGAGATGCATAAATATAAACATTTTACACATATCTGAATCTGCCTCCAGCCCCCTCCCCACCGATCACTCCCACTCCATCTCTCTCCACCTCCTCCTCTCAGTAAAAGCCCCATAAGTTTGGCCAGTTGGGGCGCACTGCGTATGCCCGGCCACATGCACGCACTGCCGGGAGCGCTCTGCATCTGTGCAGTACTGCTGTGCAGGAGCAGAACGCTCCCAGCCGCGGGAGCGAGACGGGGGAGCGTGCGCAGTCGCACTGCGCATACACTGACTAGCCAAACTTACGGGAATTCTACCGGGGGAGAGAGGAAGACTGCGTAGGAGTGATCTGTGCAGAGGGGGCTGGAGGAAGCTCCAGTATACTCATTCTTTTCAGGTACACTTTTAAAACAGCAGTATTTGCCGTAATTCAGGTTGGAGTGAGCATATGATGTATCCCACAATGCATCACTGCTGAATATACAAACCATCTTTTGTTGGCCCTGTAAGCCAGTTACAGGTTTTCTTTAAAGTACCGTTGACAAACAAACTCCCACCAGGCTTTCAGACTATTACAATTACAGAGGTAGACCCATCGCTAGTTATTTTCAACACTTGATTGCTGCCAATGTCTGTTAAAAGCGGACCTGAATGCTTGCATAGTAGAGGAGGAGAATGTCTTTATAGAGAACAACATGTCTAATTATACAATACTACAATACAATATCATTTCTATAGCGCTTATCTCCCATAGGACTCAAAGCGCTTAGGCTCTCTCAGATTCAGTAGTTGGTAATAGGATGAAGTATTCACACAACAAAAGTTCCCAAGTGGACTCTGGGTATGACTAGATTATTAGAACCTGTGGATCTGAGAATGTGGGGATTGCTTCACAGCTGCAACATATCTTTCATGTATACAGGGCCCAGATTATTCAGGGATTTAAATGTCAGAAGGCTGATCTTGAATAGGACCCTCCAATCTTTAGGTAGCCAGTGAAGGGAGTGCAGGACTGGCGTTATGTGGCAGTGACCGGGTTGGTTGTTTATCAGTCTGGCAGCAGTATTCTGTATCGGCTGTAGGCGGTACAAGACCTTTTTTGGAAGACCAGTGTAGAGAGCATTGCAGTAGTCCAGTCGGGAGGTAATGAAGGCATGAACTAAAGTTGGTAGATCTTCTTCTGAGGGGGATGAGGTGCTTGATTTTTGCGATGTTCTTAAGGTGAAAATATGATTATTTCACCATAGCAGAGATGTGAGTTCTGAAGTTTAGATCCTCATCAATTAGAACTCCCAGGCTACACACATGCTCAGAGCTGCGTAGATCCGTGCCGCCTATTCCCAGTGGTGAAGACTGCAAGTTGTTTTGTTGTCATGCGCTGCCCTCCGGTCAGAAGGACTTCAGTTTTGTCTGCATTCAGTTTCAGCCAGTTGTCATTCATGGATTGCTGTAGTTCACGTAAGCAGGCTTTTATAGTTATAGTTGGGTCTGTCACACCAGGCTTGAAGGAAAGATATAGTTGGGTGTCGTCTGCATAGCAGTGGTATGTCAGGCCATGTTTTTGGATTAGTTTTCCAAGCGGTAACATGTAAATCGTAAAAAGCAGGGGAGAGAGGATTGAGCCCTCAGGCACCCTGTACTTAAGTGGTAAAGGGGTGGAAAGGAAGGACACTTTTTGGGTTCTGCCACCCAAGAAGGATTGGAACCACTGAAGTACTATGCCATCGATGCCGCAGTATTCCTGTAGCCTGTTTATCAAGATGTCATGGTCAACTGTATCAAAGGCTGCAGAAAGGTCTAGCAGTATGAGGATCGAGGCACTCTCCTCTGTCTCTTGCCATGAGCAGGTGGTTGCATATTTGGATGAGGGCAGTTTCAGTGCTGTGGTGTTTCCTGAAGCCAGACTGGAGTGGGTCATAACTGTTGTTTTGTAGGATTTTGGCTTCTAGCTGGAGGTAGACAGCTTTTTCAATTAGCTTGCCCAGAAAGGGAAGGTTAAAGACAGGTCTGTAGCTGGTCATTGCGTCTGGGTCCAGGGAGGGTTTTTTGAGGAGAGGCCTGATGATTGCTTCCTTCAGTAGAGCAGGAAATATCCCTGATTGTAAGGAACAGTTAACAATTTTGAGGAATACCGGTAGAAACAGGTCGGGGCAGTTTAACATGAACTGTGTTGGGCCAGGATCCAGGTCACAGGTAGTTAGGCGGAGGTGAAGGAGAATGCTTGATGTGACTTCTTCATCAATTTCTTTGAAGTTTGACCAAGTGTGACGTTGTCTCTGTTAATGGTCTTCGGTGCTATATTAGGCTCAGATGGCGGACCTTATATGGCGGACCTTATAGCTGAGACTTTGTCTGTGAAGAAATGGGCAAATTGGTCACAGAGGTCCTTTGAAGACTCTATATTAAGTTTTTGACATGCCCGGTTGCAGAGTTTTTCCACTGTGCGGAACAGTTGGGCTGGTTTGTTAACTGCATTTGCAATCTCTTGTGATAGAAAGGATGATTTTTTTTTTTCCTGTGATTACCTTTTGGTAGTTCTTCAAGTGGAGGATTAAGGCATGTTTGTCTTCTGGGGATTCTCCCTTCTCGGCAAGTAATGAGCTAGTGTAATTTGAGCTCCAAGCTGTCTGAGTTGTAAGATATGTAAACACAGGAGGTTAACCCTTTCTGCGCTTCCAGCAAACCAGGAAGTAACTACACTGCAGCATCTCTGAAGGAGCTCTATAAGCTGTAGCAAGGAAAGGTTTTTCTGTAAAGGTTATTATGCTGTTGCTTATCTTTTAGAGCAGCAGGTAGTACAGATCCGCTTTAAAAGCACTGTGAAATAAGTATTTTTATAAGCACTTGAAAACCTAAAAAACAAATTAAAATAAAAAAATAGCAAAGCTAAAAAAGTGTCCACAAAGAGTACCCAAGGGCTGCATTAAAAAAATGATATACTTACCTAAGAGTGAAGCTCCTGGATCCTGCAGGGCTGTGGAGTTGATACAAAAATCATCCCAACTCTTCAGTTTATTGAACCCTCCAACTCCAGGTACCCAAAATTACTCCGACGCCACAGCCCTGTTCCTGCAGAACCTTGCCATGTCGTCCTGGCCCCCACCATTGCTGTACGAAGACACTTTAAACATATCTGAGGAGAGCTTGTTGGATATGCAGGGCTGTGCAGTCCGAGCAATTTTTGGGTACCTGGAGTCATTGGTTTCATAAATGGAGGAGTTGGAGTCGTATGATTTTTGTACCAAATCCATTGCCCTGGTAAGTATTAGACTAAGGAGTCTGAGTCGAGGAGTAGGAGCCTTTTTGGGTACCTGGAGTTGGAGTCGGAGGTTTCATAAACGTAGGAGTCGGCGTTGGAGTCGGATGATTTTCGTACTGACTTCACAGCCCTGTGGATATGTTCATGTGGCTGCACCCCCCACAATGTGTGAGCATGGCCCTGCCTGCGCATAAAGCCAAAGTTGCTCATAGTGTGCAGGTATGGCCATGTTCTAATCTTTAGTTCCACTTTTGCTTTGTTTTTGTTTTTTTTGTTACGTTTTTTTATACATGTTACGGCCAGAACCCAAAGTTTGGCCACTTCGCGTTGTGGCTGGCCACTCCGGGTTCTGGCCGGTCAATGTGCGGAGTGGCTGCGGCGCTGCGGCCAATGTCCGAAATGATCCGAATCCTGGCGGCTCCGATCAATTTTCCCGGCGCTGGCTCCGCCCCCTGCCTCCCTGCTTTCGGCTTCTGACAGCCGGGGGGACACATACATCCCCCCCCAGAGTAGTTTGTGGCTGCAGGAAGGCAGAGGCAGGAAAGCAGGAATTAGTTCTTCCCTGCAGAGCGGGTGCTGACAGAGGCAATGTCTGCAGCACTCCCCGCTCTGCTTTCCTGCAGCCACAAACGACTCGGGGGGGGGGGGGGCTCGTGTGTCTCCGGTTGACTGAAAACCGATAACAGGGGGCGGAGCCAGCACCGGGGAAAATGATCGGAGCCGCCACGATCCGGCTCATTTCGGACATTGGCAACAGCACCGCGGCCACTTCGCACATTGACCGGCCAGAACCCGAAGTGGCCAAACTTTGGGTTCTGGCCGTAACATATACATGATTTGTAATTGTAGATTTTGTTTGCTGAACACTGGTTCTATGAATGTTTGAGTAATATAAACCTAATGGACCGTCCTCCCCCTCGCAGCTCCATCCGGTGCAGACACTGAAACTCAGGGAACGTCAAACCAAGAGGAGGCCAAGGAGCAGCCTGCCGAAGCCAAGAAGCAGCTGTGTCGCTATGCCGCAATGGGGGAATGCTGCTATGGGGAGAGCTGCATCTACGTGCATGGAGACACGTGTGACATGTGTGGGCTGGAGGTCCTTCACCCCTCCGACATGTCACAGCGATCTGAACATATTAAGGTAGGAAGAAAGCTAATATAGAAGACTTTCAAGTGCACCATCAACATTAAAGGACTTCCGAGGCCAAGTGTTTAAAAAAATATATAAAAAAAGTTATGTACCTGTATAACTTCGGAGGACGCCGTCCGCGCCCTCCGTGCCGTTCCGCTGGGTCCCCGCCGCTCATAGCCCCCCCGGATGGCTCCCGACCCCACGGCCAAGGTCGGGCTCTCCTGCCTGTATAAAGATGGCCGGCGGCCCTGGCCGCGGCTGCGCACTCCGCATAGCCTCTAGTGCAGCTGCGCAGCTCCATGGCCAGCCCCCCGATCCACGCAACAGGCTGTTTCCTGTAGCGTGGATCGGGGGGCTGGCCCTAGAGCTGCGCAGCCGCACTAAAGGCTATGCGGAGTGCGCGGCCAGGGCCGGCGGCCATCTTTATACAGGCAGGAGAGCCTGGCCGTGGGGTCGGGAGCCGTCCGGGGGGGCTATGAGCGGCGGGGACCCAGCGGAACGGCACGGAGGGCGCGGACGGCGTCCTCCGTGTCCTCCAAATTTATACAGGTACATAACTTTTTTTTATTTTTTTTTTTTAAACACTTGGCCTCGGAAGTCCTTTTAAAGAGACACTGAAGCGAAAAAAGAAATGATGATATAATGAATTGGTTGTGTAGTATGGACATTAGTAGCAAAAAAGTCTCATATTTTTATTTTGTTATATAGTTTTTTTTTTTTTTTTATTATAACATTGCATCATTCTCTAATATTTGCAATTTACACACTACTCAGCATTCTAAATGATTTTACAGAGCAGGCTAATGAACTTTTGAACTTTACTCTGCAGAAAAAAACAAAATACAGTGACAGATACTTGGGATAATAAGCTTCAGAAGACTGAGCTCCCTGCCACTTTGAAAGTCGTGGCGCTCAATGGCTCTTTTGCATAGATAACTGGAGTTTAACTTTTCCTGTACTGGAAACCATATCAGACTCATATCTATGCTACTAATGTTCTATTTCTTAGCTGTACTACACATACAAATCATTATATCATAAGTTTATTTTCACTTCCGATTCCCTTTAAGACCATTCAGAATCTAATACTGCTCCTCAAAATGGACCTCTACTCATCCTGCGTTCTTGTTTTTTTCTTTTTGCAAGTGAGCAGGGTGCTTATAGATAAACCACCTGAAACCCGGGGGAAAAAATCCCATGCTCGAATAATTGTCTAGTCACTTAATTGTCCCTCTGAGAAGTTCACAATTTAATCCGTACCATAGTCCTATGTCTATGTATGTAACATGTAGTATATGTATCGTAGTCTAGGGCCAATTAAGGGGGAAGCCAATTAACTTATCTGTATGTTTCTGGGATGTGAGAGGAATCTGGAGTGCCTGGTGGGAAACCCACGCAGATCCTGGAAGAACATACAAACTCCGTGCAGGTAGTGCCCTGGCTGGGATTTGAACCAGGGACCCAGCGCTGCAAGGTGAGAGTTCTAACTACTACGCCACTGTACTGACCGTAAACCTAAATAAAAACTGCTAAGCACAGCTGAAAGTGAGTATAGGTATTAGAGGAAGTGAGCAGTGCATTACCGTGGTGTGCAGTCTGTGTCTCAAGGCCTGGTATCCTCGCAATGTCAGCCAGGGCCTTGAGACATGGACTGCACACCACGGCAGGGTTACTTTAAAGGGGAACTTCAGCCTAAACAAACATACTGTCATTAAGTTACATTAGTTATGTTAATTAAAATAGGTACTGTATATTTTGTCGTATAAGACCACTTTTTAACCCAGGAGAATCTTCTGAAAAGTCAGGGGCTGTCTTATACGCCGGGTGTCATTGATGCCGGGTGATACGCCCTGTCCTGTTACCGCCTCTCAGATCTCGCTGCTGAGGACTGTAGTGAAGCCGCGCAGGCGCACATGTGCGAGATCTGAAAGGCAGAGAAGGAGGTACATAGGATACAGGGGCGGGGTCAGAAGGATGAAAGAGGCGTGTTTTATGGGCACAGCGCAATCTATTCTTCCATTCCGCGCTGATAAACAGGCAGATAAGGAGAGCTGACCAATACGCTTCGGGAGAGTTGACCACTCCAACCAGTCAATCGCCTATATACAGTACAGCAACAGTATCTGTTCATGCAAAGCACCAGTATATGATTTTAAAATTTTTATTTGGTGTGTGTTGGAAGAGGGGTAGTCTTATATGGCGAGTATATACCAAACTCTAGATTTTAACTGGAAAAGTTGGGGGGTCGTCTTATACGTCGGAATATACTGTAATATAATCTCTTACCCACCCTGTTTTAATAGACCGCCAGGGGGCAGCGCAGCACTTTAAGAAAATTTTTTTTAAATCATGTAGCTAGCCTAGCGCTAGCTACATGATAGCCGATGTGCAGCGGCATCCCCCCTCCCCTTCCGATCACCTCCGGCGATCAGAGCAAACAGGAAATCCCGTTCAGACAAGGATTCCGTTTGGCTTCCCCCGTCGCCAAGGCGACGATCGGGATGACGTCATCCACGTCATGGCGCACGGGGGAGTCCCGATCCACCCCTTAGTGCTGTCTGACGCTGATAGGCCAGGCTGCGCTAGGGGTCAGGGGGCGGCGCGGTGGGTAGCGGCGAATCGGCGCGGAGCGGTGGCGATCGTAAAGTACATGCAGCTAGCAAATTGCTAGTTGCGTGTAATAAAATAAAATTGTACAAATCGGCCCACCAGGGCCTGAGAAGTCCTCCACGGCGGCTTAGCCCGAGCTCAGTTCGGGCTTACCGCCAGGGAGGTTATAAGAACGGGCAAATGTTTGTGATTTCATGGGGGCAGCCATCTTTTTGATTGGGCAGCAATCTTTTTGGTTGAAAGGAGGTTACAGGGAAGCATAAGACACAGTTCCAACTGTCCTGTGTCACCCTTCTCAACTGCGTGCTAGGCTTCAAATTCAAAATTATTAAAAAAAACTATTTGCAACAAAACAGCAGAAGGAGAACACTATCAGAAATCCCATCATGCTTTGCAGAGCATCAGGAGAAAAATGCCTGGGCATTTTTCTTCTGTGCAGCTAAAAATGAGGCTTGGGTAAGAAAGAAAAAAAAAAAAAAAAGTTCTGATGCTGTGAAACTGTTAAAGAAACGCCAAGCCTTTAGTCTGGAGGTTCACTTTAAAACAAATCTGTAATGGGAAGTAGGGCAGTTGAAGATATTTACCTCAGATATTTAAGGCAATGGATAGACTCAACAAGGCTTCCCTGATCCTCATTGAGACCACCATTACAACGCTGGGTCTCCCTTCTCTTCCCGCAGCGCTCCCAGCTATGGACTAATGCTTCTGAAGTGGGATTGCGTGAGTCAGGTCTGCTCTTGTTCAGCTTTTTCCCTTTGTGCAGGAGCGCTTAGTTCCACTGGGCACTAGCAAACCGCGCTTGCACATGCCCAGTCTGGATGCGCACGACCATGGCGGGAGTGTGGCCACAAGAAAAAGAAACCCATCCGCCAAGCTTTTGTACAATCATTTTAGAAGCATTGGAACATGGGCTGCAGAAGGTCCTGGGAAGGTCAATATCTACTTTTGTAACTTTTTTGCCTATTGCTATGTCACCAGGTGCAATGGGACGCCTACTTCTTTTCTTCCTTAAAGGGGAACTTCAGCCTAAACAAACATACTGTCATTAAGTTACATTAGTTATGTTAATTAAAATAGGTAATATAATCTCTTACCCACCCTTTTTTAAAAGAACAGGCAAATGTTTGGGATTTCATGGGGGCAGCCATCTTTTTGGTTGAAAGGAGGTGACCGGGAGCATGAGACACAGCTCCAACTGTCCTGTGTCCTGATCACCCCTCCCAGCTGCAAGGCAACAAAAACATCATCATCAGAAATCCCATCATGCTTTGCACAGCATCAGGGGAGCAGCTAAAAATGAGGCTTGGGTAAGAAAAACAACGTTCTGATGCTATTAAAGAAACAGTGCAGCTGAGTAGGTTTTTAGTCTGGAGGTTCACTTTAATATGCATGACGAGCATTGTATGTAGCTACGGAGCCTCCCCACCCCTCTTCAGCCTTCCTTTTGTAAATGTTTTCTTTTTCTCTCCTCCTAGTGCTGCATTGAAGCCCATGAGAAGGACATGGAGTTGTCATTTGCCGTCCAGCGCAGTAAGGACATTCAGTGTGGGATCTGTATGGAAGTGGTGTATGAAAAAACCAACCCGAGCGATAGGCGTTTCGGCATCCTCTCCAATTGTAACCACTCCTACTGTCTAAGGTGTATCCGGAGGTGGCGGAGCGCTAAGCAGTTCGAGAGCAAGATCATTAAGTAAGTTACGGGGTTGTGTGTGCTCGCTGACGGTGATACCCAAGTGACTAAAATCTAAGTCAGACTTAAAGAGGAACTCCAGTGAAAATGTAATAAAAAAGTGCTTCATTTTTACAATAATTATGTATAAATTATTCAGTCAGTGTAAAATCTGTTAAATCCCTTATATACATTCACATTTTACTGTTGGCAGGTGATGTAGCTGCTGCATGCTTTTTTGGCAGTTGGAAACAGCTGTACACAGCTATTTCCCACAATGTAACAAGGTTCAGAGACAGGAAACTGCCAGGAGTACCACGGTCCTCAGGGTTTCTTGTGGGAGGGGTTTCACCACAATATCAGTCATACAGCGCCCCCTAATGGTCTGTTTTTGAAAAGGAATAGATTTCTCATGTAAAAGGGGGTATCAGCTACTGATTGGGAGAAAGGTCAATTCTCGGTCGGAGTTTCTCTTTAAGTGAAAATAAACTGATATAAATAATTGTACCTATCCTCCTACTCCTAAAATGCCCTTCAAATATCCAACAGTTTTATCTTATGTTTATAAACTTAAAGTAGATTTATTGTTTTTGCTCAGCTCAATGAAGCAGTCTGTGCCCTGTCTGAGAGAGCTAAAATACATGAACTATTGAACTTTTTTTATGTATCCCCTGTACTCTGAAGCCCAAATCTCTGCCATGAAAGTATTTTATGGCTGTAATTCCTTTTATGTGAGCGTCCCGACTGGAGAAAAACTTTCCCCTGTATAGCTTAATATTCACTCTTTCAGGCAGAGAGAGAAGAAAAGCAACACAGCGTATTTATTTGTGTGCCTGGCACTTTACACATGTCTATCTCATCCTGTCACATGTCACTTAAGGTTCCCTTTAAAGGGAACCTTAACCGGTGGGGAAAAATAAATTCACTTACCTGGGGGCTTTCCCGAGCCTCCTGCAGGCGTCCTGTGCCCGCGCCAGTCCTTCGGTGCCCTCCGGTCTCCCTCCGCCGCTAAGTTTCGTTTTCGGCCGACCGCCAGTCGTCCTCCAGCAAAGCGTCCTCTTCTTCCGCATTCCCCGACGTAAAGAGCCGTAAAGCGTGTCCGCATGACGCCAAACGCGGATTTAGTTAGTGTTAGGCCCCTCCCATGGAGGATTGACTTCTTCGCAGTGGGAGGGACGAGTACTTAATAGGTTGCATGCAAGCTGTTAATGGAAACCAACATCCTCCTCTAGTGGTAGACAGGTCATGTGTATGCTCGGTGTGTATTCGACCCCACAAGTGGGGCTTGCACTCTTTTGCAGGTAGGCACTAGTCTGTTTTTAAGTAGCGCTGCTCATTTCCTTGCTATGTACTAATGTATTTGATGAACTCTGATGTAGCTATCATTTACCTAAACGAACAGGAGCTCCACCACAAAATGTTTACAACATTTTTAGTCTCTACATTTTTTTTAATATAGCTTTCCTGCATTAAAATCTGTGTTCATGTCAAGGAGAGAAACGCACCCGCCCACCCAATAGTGCCCATCCCTATTGTGTGTGCAGTGTGTGGAGTGTGTGTGTGTGGAGTGTGTGTGTGTGGAGTGTGTGTGTGTGGAGTGTGTGTGTGTGGAGTGTGTGTGTGTGGAGTGTGTGTGTGTGGAGTGTGTGTGTGTGGAGTGTGTGTGTGTGGAGTGTGTGTGTGTGGAGTGTGTGTGTGTGGAGTGTGTGTGTGTGGAGTGTGTGTGTGTGTGGAGTGTGTGTGTGTGTGGAGTGTGTGTGTGGAGTGTGTGTGTGTGTGGAGTGTGTGTGTGTGTGGAGTGTGTGTGTGGAGTGTGTGTGTGTGTGGAGTGTGTGTGTGTGTGGAGTGTGTGTGTGTGTGGAGTGTGTGTGTGTGGAGTGTGTGTGTGTGGAGTGTGTGTGTGTGGAGTGTGTGTGTGTGTGGAGTGTGTGTGTGTGGAGTGTGTGTGTGGAGTGTGTGTGTGTGGAGTGTGTGTGTGTGGAGTGTGTGTGTGTGGAGTGTGTGTGTGTGGAGTGTGTGTGTGTGGAGTGTGTGTGTGTGGCGTGTGTGTGTGTGGCGTGTGTGTGTGTGGCGTGTGTGTGTGTGTGGCGTGTGTGGCGTGTGTGTGTGTGTGTGGCGTGTGTGTGGCGTGTGTGTGTGTGTACGGTGTGTGTGTGTACAGTGTGTGTACAGTGTGTACTGCTGTAAGCTGGATGTCCTGGGTGGTTTTGGTTCTTTGATGCACATAATGCAGCACTTCTTGTGCCTCTGCTTGCTGATCACCCTTTATTGTGTGCAGGTCGTGTCCAGAATGCCGAATCACATCAAACTTTGTCATCCCGAGTGAATACTGGGTGGAAGAGAAGGAGGACAAACAGAAGCTCATCCTGAAATATAAGGAGGCTATGAGGTAACCAGATCTGGATAGTTTATAAGGGCGGTAAAGCCTTTTATGGGCGTACGAGTTATGTCAGCGGTGTTTAGCTGGGCGTGGGGGGAAGCCGAGAGTCGACTCTCCCTGCGCGCGGCAAAGTAGGGGAATATAACAAATATGCCTAGCCTGTCCTCTGGCGGAGTTTGGGGTCCGGGTAGTGCCGGCACCTGAATTGCAGAGAATTCAGGAGAGAACTCCTTTGCTTCGCTATAGCAGTAATTACATTACAGTCTTTGGGCCCAAGACAGGCGCAACAGGGTGAGAGGACCTGACCCGTTTTCTGGGAGCTACAGAATAGATCCATACACATCATACAAAGCGCGTGAGCTATATAAATGCTGACAATAGTATAGGACGGAGAGAGAGAGAGAGCATTAGATTTAACCCTTGCCACAAGGGTTATAGTAACAAGAAATCCAATGATTTTATATAGATTATAGTAAAACAGAATCCAGACTTTATCTCCAAGTAAGGATGCTAAAGGTACAATTGAGGCGCTAAAGGTGGTATGGCCATTGCTCGTATGCACACTCTCTCATAACTATTGTCAGCGCGTACATATAATTAAGCCACCAGGAAATTTGGGTGCAAGGTAAAGCCGATAAACTGCTTACCCTACTCCTGCGAAAGACCTGGCAGTGTTAATTACTATTCCCCCTCCAGGTCACCGTGGACAGTGGGGAAATGCGTAACTCAGCTGCAAGCTCTTGCTGGCGGACGAGTTGCACTGTTTTTATAGTCATTTGTGCTCCGTCCTTTGGCGGCGCAGAAATTACTTTCCGAGTGCCACTTTAGCTGTAATTCCCATTACGGGCTGTGGTTGCGCCAAAATCTCTGGCGCTGTTTTAGTATGATTGGTTGTCCGCTTTTACACAGCTCACCCTGTTGTGTGTATGGTGCACATGGATGTATATTGTAGCTCCCTGGTGGGGTTAGTTTGGTGCACTATCTGTCCCAAGAGCAGATATTACGATATGAGCTCTAATCTTTTGATGGTTTTGATGGGGAACACGCTGCTGTTATAGAAGATGGTGCAGGAAGAGAACGGCTGACCGGTCAATATAAAAGAGGAAGCGGGGGTGAGAGGATAGACAGACCCGTGGGCCGGCTGCAAACATCCCTCAGACCGGCAGTGGGCCCAGATCTATAGGCTATTTCTTGACTGGCATAAAACAATGACTCGCTTATAAATCTTTTAGAAGGATTCAGGTGGTCCTCATCCGATCGTATCTCCAGACTTTATGGTCATTGGAAATAGGGCATCCCATTTAATCACCCAGGAAAGTAACCAACCGGGACCAGAAGAGTAACTTATTGTTTCATTTTCAGTAACAAATCTTGCCGGTACTTTGATGAAGGGCGTGGCACCTGCCCCTTTGGAGGGAACTGCTTCTACAAGCATGCGTACCCTGATGGCAGAATAGAGGAGCCACAGCCGCGACAAAAGGGAGGGCTGTCCAGCAGGTATCAGGTAAGCTGTTTATACAGCATTCACATCTTACTGAATACATCGCACCACCCGTCCCTGTCTCCAATAGGCTCACAGTTTAACCTCCCTGGCGGTAGGATTATTTCCGAATTTTAGCGGTGCAATTTTTTGCACACTTTCAGACCCTAAAAGCAAGAAACCAGTCATGCCTGCAGCCGCCCCTGCATGTACTCACCTTTTTGGAATCCAGCGCTGCAGTTCTCTCTCTGTCCTCCAGGTGGCGCGGTAACCCTATAGTGAGATTGTCACCATAACAAACAGATCTCTCCAGAGGGATGCAGAGCCTCCAAAGACAGGAAGGAGAATAGCGACCGACGCCTGGATTCTGGGGAAGATGAGTTGAAACGCCTGCTATACTCTGCACTCTGTCTTATGAGTGCTTATGAAGGTTAGCTGCTCTGTACTGCCCATGTGCAAACACGCATGCGCAGTACAGAACCCCCAATCTTCAGGAGCACTTGAAGGCAGCAAATCTGAACAGAGGACAGTGCTGAGACGTGGACACAGAGAGGCCCGGCAACGCTCTACGGGATCCCTTTCCATAGCTAATTATCTGCCCTTTAATTTTTTTAATTTCACCTTTGGTTTAAAGGACATCCGAGGTGAAAATAAACAAAGGAGATACACAATTATATCTATCCTCCATCTTCTAAAAATGACTTTTTTAGTTATCCCATAGTTTTATTTTATATTTAAATCTACTTTTTTAAAGGAATTGTCATCCAAATAATGCTGCCCCGTGATATACATACCTAGGACTTCTTCCAGCCCCTTGCAGCCGCCAGGTTCCACGCTGCATCTCCGCTCGCAGCCGCCAAGTAGTTCTGCCCCTGCGCAGTACACTGCGGACAACGTGGACTTGATTGACAGCGGCGCAGGCGGAGCTGTGGTATGGGACATGTCGGCTGCAAGGGGCTGGAGGAAGCCCCGGGTAAGTATAGCGTGGGGCAGCATTATTTGGATGATCATTCCTTTAAGGTTTTACTGTTGTGTATGACCTCTTATCAAAGACACATTCATTGAAGTATGCCAGAGCTAAAATCTATAAACTAATGATCCTTTTTATCTCTTTCCTGCTTTCAGAAGCCATTTACTGTCAGGAACGTGTTTTATGGCTACAGTTCATGATCACTGAGGGTTACGCTGTAGGCTGACCCGGTCCCGACCCAGACAGAAACTGTCCCTTGCACACCTGATTTTTTTTTTAACTCTTTCAGGCAGAGAAAGAAAAAAGGAAAAAAAAAAAAAAGGAATGTAGCCAAGTTATTTGTGTGTAAGGCACTGTACATACTCATGTCTATCTCATCCTGTCACATGTCACCTCAGTTGTCCTTTAACCACTTCTACAGTATATCTATGTGCTTTGTGACTTCATCTAAGCCACAAGGACGTAGATATGCGTCTTGTAGCAGAAGCAGTGCTGTGCACAATTGGGCTTGCTCCTGTGCAGACCTCTGGCACTATCTGATGCATCACTAATTGGTGAAAGGGCGTATATGTTCCCTAAGGCCCCGTTCACACTGCACGCGTTTCCAGACGCGGTTTGGAAACGCGTGCAGGAGGCAGACACGCACAACATCAGACAGTGCATAGAGTGCACTGTCTGATGTTCACACTGCATGCGTTGCATTTTTTGTAAAAACGTGTGGCTGTCCCATTCACTTTTTTAGTGATGGGATCAGCCACGCAACGCACACAAATGCGGGTGGCGTGCGTTCACATGCGTTGCGTTCCGCACGAATGGCCATACGCGTTTGTGATGTGAACGGGGCCTGAATCAGTAAAACTGATTTTTACTATTAAAAATACTTTTATTTTCGCAAATCATAGTGAAAAATACACCCTGTAGCATTATTTCAAAATCCAATATCTTTAACATAAATTGTGATAGGAACAGAATCTAAGTTTTGCGATAAACAGTAGAAAAAGCCAAACAAAATTTGTTTTGGTTTTTTTTGATTTTTTTTTTTTATCTACTGTAGCCCTTTTTGTTTTTAAACTGGAATTGGTAAAACTGAGAAATGTTTTTTCAAAAAAAAAAAATTCCCTTTAAAGTGACTCCGAGCTCATAAAAAAAAATGAAAGTTGTACTCACCAGGGGCTTTCTCCAGCCCAGTGCTGGTCGGGAGGTCCCACGCCGGCGTCCTGGCTCCTCTCCTTTTCCCCGCTCCGGAATGGCTGACAGGCCGCAGCCCGGGCGACACTCGCCCAAGTGTTGGGCTGCTCCTTCCGCGTATGACGTCACACGCCGGCCGCCTCGCGTCATCACGGCGGCCGGCGTGAAAGTACTGCGCATGCGCGCTTTAATCGCGCATGCGCAGTACTTTCACGCCGGCCGCCGTGATGACGCGAGGCGGCCGGCGTGTGACGTCATACGCGGAAGCTGCAGCCCGACACTCTACCGAGTGTCGCCCGGGCTGCGGCCTGTCAGCCATTCCGGAGCGGGGAAAAGGAGAGGAGCCAGGACGCCGGCGTGGGACCTCCCGACCAGCACTGGGCTGGAGAAAGCCCCTGGTGAGTACAACTTTCTTTTTTTGGGTGAGCTCGGAGTCCCTTTAAAGTGCATAGAAAACAAAATGTATTCAAGGGAAAAAAATGCCATACAATGAGTCTAGTTTGGCTTGGAAAAAAAAAACAATATATATTTCATTTCTGTGTCATAAGTAGGGATAAAGTTATTGCTGATTAAATATGGACAAAGCTAAACTGTAAAAACTGCTCTGGTACATAAGTGGGAAACAAGGTCTGGATGCGAAGTGGTCAATGATGCTCCCGCTTCCTCCTTCAGGGCCAGCGCGGACATCGGTTTTGGAACTTCGAAGATCGAGACAGTCGGGATCCTTACGACACGGACGACGACGATGTGGTCACGTTTGAACTGGGTGAAATGCTCCTGATGCTGTTGGCCGCCGGGGCAGACGACGATCTATCGGACTCGGAGGATGACTGGGACTTGTTCCATGAGGACTTGGACAATTTTTATGACCTGGACCTATAGCGCCAGTTGGGGTTTGGACTGTCCGCGGGACAGTAGCTATTTCCTGTGGTGTTGTGGCAGTGCCTGTGTTTCTCCTAGGCAGGCCTAAATTCCAGGTGCTGTTGTAATAATTTTTATCCCCAATGTTTGTCTTCTTTCCCTTTTTTCCCTCCCGAGTGTTTGTTTCTCTGTTTCAAAATTAAAAGAAAAAAAAAATAAACATGAAAAAAAAATACTAGAAAAAAGTAAAAACTAACCCTGGTTTGCTTGTTTGGTTGAATTCCGTGCAGCGTTATCCAATAAATAAACGCTGGCCATACACCTAGCGATTTTGCGGCCCGATCGACCATCTGGTTTGATCATTTAATGGCATTGTGTAAAAAGTGGTGCCGCCACAAGCGCGCTCGATCGACCATGTTACTGATTTTGGACTAAAACCTGTTGAATGTTTTGAGCAAACTGGAGCAGCCGCAGCCTCATGGGATCGCGAATGGGGAGGAGCTGCTGGAACAGGTGGGATATTTTAATGCACTGGTGGTCGATGTGGTTGATTGGGTGGGCAGCGGTGGTAACAGCGTGCACCGAAGGCGGGATATTTTTATACACCTAGGGGGCAGAGGAGGCACCACTCGGCCGAATTCCAAGAGATATCATGATGGAATTGGCGTGTGGTGTATGGGCAGCCAACAGATCTGTCTCTTGGTCAATCTGCTTGGGCTGTAAAAAAAACAAAAACAAACAAAAAAAGTAAAGCTGGCCACTAACAGTCCAATTTCTAGCGAAAAATCGTCCGAACGATCAGAAATTCTGATCGGATTGGTTGTAAATAATCTCCATTGGTGGCCACAATCGATTATGAATGAGTGAAAAAAAATGTCGCCCGAATGAATTTTCGGCGAACGAAAATTTGGATTTGCTTGGTGGTCGTGATAGATAGGAAGCAATGATTGGTTAGTTGATGGTGTAGTGAACGATTTTTCGTCCGATCAGAATTTCTGATCGCTCGAACGATTTTTCGCTAGAAATTGGACCGTTAGTGGCCAGCTTGAATCTACTTCCTCCAGCCCTTAGCAGCCAATCTGTCCCTCTCCACAGCTCTGCTCCCAGCCATTCCCCCTCTTATGCAGATGCCAACCTCGGTATTGCGCTTGTGCAAGCACGTGGCAGCTCCGCTCACGATCGTGCTCTCGTGGCCTGGAATGTTCTTCAGGCGCAGAGGATTCCTACCTGGCGTTGTCGGCACCTGCAACAGAGGGGACGGCTGGGAGCAGAGTGGCAGCGAGGGATACATAGGCTGACAGTGGCTGGAGGAAGCCCCAGGTAAGTAGATCTTGTGTGTGTGGTTTTTGTATTTTATTTTTTACAATAATTATGTATAAAGGATTTAGTCAGTGTTTGCCAATTGTAAAATCTTTCCTCTCCCTGATTTACATTCTGACATTTATCACATGGTGACATTTTTACTGCTGGCAGGTGATGTCAGTGGAAGGAGATGCTGCTTGCTTTTTTGGCAGTTGGAAATAGCTGTTATTTCCCACAGTGCAACAGGGCTCCCACAGTGTGATGTCAGAACCATGGTCCTGACATCACACTGTGGGAGGGGTTTCACCACAATCAGCCATACAGCGCCCCCTGGTGATCAGTTTGTGAAAAGGAAAAGATTTCTCATGGGAAAGGGGGTATCAGCTACTGGTGGGGATGAAGTTCAAGTCTTGCTTACGGTTTCTCTTTTAAGTGATGACTATATCTGTTCGGTGAACAGAATGACTGTTTCTGTGCTTGCCACTGCAGTACAGTTAGCATCTTTTCTCTCTGCATTCAGCTAGTGGGAGGGTCAATCATTTGTGGCCATGTGACCAGGGACGGATGTAGGGGGGGGGGGGAGCGGGTATCTTGCCCCAGGCGCAGTTTGTTGAATTCTTAAAAAGGCGGCAAAATGAATGGCAGTTTAGGCACCAAAACCTGACCTTGCCCCAGGTGCAACTTGGTCTTGATCCGTCCCTGCATGTGACCTCCAAGGTAGAAAGAAAATGGCAGCCAGACCACATTTCTCAGCTTCTCCGGTTCATGAGAAAACCTGCCTTGTAAAGATGCAGATATGTTGTTTACAGAGAGTAGCATCATGATCTGCTCATATGAAAATACTTAAGCCCAATCTACACAATACGATTCTTTATACGATTCGATTACGATTCTATTTACGATCCGATTAAATCCAACATGTCCGATCAGGATTCGATTCAATTCGATTTGCCATTGTTTTGCAATGGCAAATCGAATTGAATCCTGATCGGACATGTCGGATTTAATCGGATCGTAAATAGAATCGTAATCAAATCGTATAAAGAATCGTATCGTGCAGAGTGGGCTTTACACCTTCGTTGTCTTAACCCTGGATGGATAGTTGTACAGCTCCAGGCAAGCCCTACTACACAATGGGCTTTCTGGTTGAAAAGTTCAGATTCAAAGTTAAAGTGGACCTGCACACTTGCACAGGACCCTAGAAAAATCCACCCTGTATGTATTTAGGGAGTTTAGCTCGTCTAATTCCCCTCATCTGTGACTGATCACAAGGGTAATTACTCTTATATATTATTTCTCAGCTGTGTCAGCTCAGAAATTTCGGCAGAGCAGCTAATTTGTAAACACTGGATGTTAACCCTATGTGTGCTGCCAAGAAGGCAGGAAGTAGACACAGTGCAGATTATTGCAGGATTTCTATCAGCTGTAACAAATAAATATTTTTTAAAGGTTATTTTGCTGTTGCTTATCTTTTAGAGCAGAGAGGAAATTGTTCAGGTCCACTTTAAAACACCAGAATTGGGACAAAAAAAGTGGATTTTTACTTGCCTGGGTCTCCCCCCAGCCCCTCGGTAGTCTGTCAGGTCTCTGTGTCCTCGGGGGTCCCCACCTACGTGTCACTGCCCCCCACAGAAAAGGTCTGTGACTGGAGCTCTAGTTACATATACTGTGCATGCGTGGTCCTGGGCTGCTACCTACCGCCTCCATCACATTCCGGTCGTCGGGAGCGTTCTACATTTGCGTGGCTCTCAAAAGGATTGTACCGCGCATGTGCAGAATGCTCTCACTGACAGGACCGTGCATGTGCAGAATGCTCTCGCTGACAAGACCGCGCATGTGCAGAATGCTCTCAAAAGGATTGTACCGCGCATGTGCAGAATGCTCTCACTGACAGGACCGTGCATGTGCAGAATGCTCTCGCTGACAAGACCGCGCATGTGCAGAATGCTCTCGCTGACAGGACCGTGCATGTGCAGAATGCTCTCACTGACAGGACCGCGCATGTGCAGAATGCTCTCGCTGACAAGACCGCGCATGTGCAGAATGCTCTCGCTGACAAGACCGCGCATGTGCAGAATGCTCTCACTGACAGGACCGCGTATGTGCAGAATGCTCTCGCTGACAGGACCGCGTATGTGCAGAATGCTCTCGCTGACAAGACCGCGCATGTGCAGAATGCTCTCGCTGACAGGACCGCGCATGTGCAGAATGCTCTCGCTGACAAGACCGCGCATGTGCAGAATGCTCTCGCTGACAAGACCGCGCATGTGCAGAATGCTCTCGCTGACAAGACCGCGCATGTGCAGAATGCTCTCACTGACAGGACCGTGTATGTGCAGAATGCTCTCGCTGACAGGACCGTGCATGTGCAGAATGCTCTCACCGACCAGACCGCGCATGTGCAGAATGCTCTCACCGACCAGACCGCGCATGTGCAGAATGCTCGCACCGACCAGACTGCGCATGTACAGAATGCTCGCGCCGACCAGACTGCGCATGTGCAGAATGCTCTCGCCGACCAGACTGCGCATGTGCAGAATGCTCTCGCCGACCAGACCGCGCATGTGCAGAATGCTCTCGCCGACAAGACCGCGCGTGTGCAGAATGCTCTCGCCGACAAGACCACGCGTGTGCAGAATGCTCTCGCCGACCAGACCGCGCGTGTGCAGAATGCTCTCGCCGACAAGTCTGCACATGCGCCCGACCAGGCCGCGCGAGATTTAAAAAGTATAAGTGATAACCTACCTCAGATTTCTCCCTGATCAGCATTACAGTGATAAAATATTATTGTTGACCCCATCGTTGCCCCTTATTAAAAAACTCACCACTACCACCAGGATGGTGGCATGAAAAATTAGCCGAGTGGGGCGAGACAGGGTAATACAGGGGCCGTCGCTTCCATAGGTGCAAAGTGGTTCCATAGGTGTAAACATATACAAATAAGAAGTAAATTTTTTCCCAGAGTAAAACGAGCCATAAATTACTTTTCTCCTATGTGGCTGTCACTTACAGTAGGTAGTAGATATCTGACAGAAGCGACAGGTTTTGGACTAGTGAGTCCATCTCTTTATAGGGGATTCTCAGGGATTTATTTATTTTCAAAAGCACTTAGTGAATGGCAGTTGCTCTGTTCAACTGCCAAAAAACTGCGTAGGGAGCAGGGAGGCTGGCCAGCATTATTGTTTAAATGCTTTTTAAAGAGGAACTCCAGTGAAAATAATTTAATAAAAAAAAGTGCTTCATTTTTGCAATAATTATGTATAAATGATTTAGTCAGTGTTTGCCCATTGTAAAATCTTTCCTCTCCCAGATTTACATTCTGACATTTATTGCATGGTGACATTGTTACTGTGGGCAGGTTATGTAGCTGTTTCTAGCTGTTCTGGCTGTTACAGACAGCTTTAAACAGCCATTTCCTGTCTGTGAACATTGTTACATTGTGGCAGTTTGCCCAGAGTACCGCGGTATTCAGAGCCTCTTGTGGGAGGGGTTTCAGCACAAAATTAGTCACACAGCGCCCCCTGATGGTCTGTTTGTGAAAATCATTCTATTTCTCATGTAAAAGGGGGTATCAGCTACTGATTGGGATAAAGTTCAATTCTTGGTTGGAGTTTCTCTTTAGGGGATATCTTTGTAAAGAATAAAAGCCTTGCTGAGAATCCCCTATGAAGAGATGGACTACTACAAAACCTGTCACTTCTGTCAGATTTCTACTGCCTACTGTAAGTGACAGCAACATAGGAGAAAAGTAATTTATGGATCATTTTCCTCTGGAAAAAACTTACTTCTTATTTGTCTGTTTGCACATATTTTAAATTTTTTTTTTCCATAGTGCCCCTTTAATTATTATTCACTGCTCTGCTGGCTGGCCCCACCTGTTCTGTGTCTCCTTTTTTTGGGCGGGGAAGGGGGGGGTGTCATTCAATACCCAACCCGAGTGTCAAATGCCCTATATATGCCACTGTTAAAGGACATTCCACTCCCGCCACCGTTTCCGTCGGGTTTCTGTGTTGAGCGATTGGGGAAGAGGACCAAGCAGTCCTCTACCCAATCGCAATGCCTAGAGTGAATGGACGTGACCGAGATCAGCGGCCACGTCCATTCATAAAACAGTAAGCCAGCGCATTCTATTTAAATGTAGAAAAAAAAAGTGAACAATTCCTATAACTGGAAAGTGTTCACGCGCGCCATCTTTGGCCAAACAGTAAAATTATACCTACAGACACATAAATGCTTACACAATACTAATAAGATGAATAACTTGCATTATCAAAGCCCCCCCCCCCCCCAAAAAAAAAAAACCTCATAAAAAAAATCAGTTAAACAATACATATATATTTGCCTTAGGGGCTCAGCTTTTTTAATCTATATTTTATGATGGAAAATTAATTTTACTTTACTGCATAGGGGCTTGTAATTATGGATCAGACAAAAGAAAAACAAAACAGAAAAATAACACCTATATTTCAAAATAATTGTCGCCGTACATTGTGATAGGGACATAATTTAAACGGTTTAATAATCGTGACAACTGGGCAAATAACGTGTCTGTTTTAGCCACAGGAGAACGTTTACTTTTAAAACTATAGAGGCCGAAAACTGAGAAATAATGTTTTTTTTTTTCCATTATATTCTTATTTTTCCTATTAAAACGCATTTAGAATAAAATAATTCTTAGCAAAATGTACTACCCACAGAAAGCCTAATTGGTGGCGGAAAAAACGAGGTATAGATCATTTTCTTGTGATAAGTAGTAATAAAGTTATTGGGTAATAAAAGGGAGGAACACTGACAGGTGAAAATTGCTCTGGTCCGTTAGGGTAAAAACCCTTGGGGGTGAACTGGTTAAAGTGTTAGAAAATGAATGACTTGATTAAATGAGATTTCTCAAAATTGGTGTTTATGCACCCTAAAAAGAGGCTCTGACACCTGAACTAGGCATTTAAAGTGTACCTGAGATGAGAAGCGTCTCAGGCACCATAATTACCCGTGGCTTCTTTATGTCCCCTTAAGGCCGCTCGTCCCTCGCCGTCTCCTTGGGTGGCTCAGTTTCCCCGCAATTCAGCCCAAAAGCCTGGCTGAGTCGCACTTTGCCGCACGGCCAGGTGGGCTGCCCCGTCGCGCTCCTGCAGCTGGGAGCATTCTGCGCTTGTGCAGAACACTCAGGGATGCGAGCATGATGGGGGAGTGCACCTGGCTGGGCCACGCATGCGCGACTTGGCCAGGTTTTCAGGCTGGATTGCGAGTGACTGAAGCCACCTGAGGAGATGGCAAGGGACATCCTGAAGCAGTCTCTGTGTGTAAAAATGTATACTTTCATTGCAGACTGCAGTACAAGATAGCTCATCTCTGGCTAATGTCAAATGTGATCATTGCTGGTTGAAGCTCTCTGAGGCATGTGCCTTCACTTTCCCCCCTTCTTTTCTCCTGAAGCGACACAAGCTGTTGCCAGGGTGATGTGTCTGTTCAGCAGAGGGAGAGGGAGGAATGAGCAAAATCAAAACAAGTGGAGAGTGTCTTCCACCTTTGCCGATGACACAGAGAAAAGCAATCTTGTACTGTTATCTGTAGTGAAAGTATACATTTCAACATAAAGAGAATGTGTGGGAATGTGTTCAAATGTTCTTTTATGTAACTAAGAGTAGTTACTGATATTTTAGTTTGAGGAGTATAATTCCTCAACTGAGAGGATCCTTGCACACTGCACGTTGCTGAAAAGTCACATCACACATTACACGTGTGGCGCGACCATACAGTAAAGCATACAGTGCGCAAAATGCACAGCATGCTTCCCCTACAAGACCCACCACACAGCACCCTATGTGAATGTCAAATGCTGATAGTTCCACATAAATGACACACGATTATCAAACGCAATAAATACTTAGGCAGATCCGCACTTTTGTGAGGTGGAGCGCTCCCTCTCAAGTACACTCAGTCAAACAAATTCACAGTTTATGTGTGGGTATAGCGCTCAACAATCTATACACAGGAAACTACAGCCACAATCCACTAAGCTCATCTCCTGTCTTTAGTAAGGATTCTGAGCTGTTTTACCGTTCTCACCGTGGTGTTAAAACATTTAGTATTCACTAAGCAACATAGCTTAAGCAAACCTTAAAATAAGGATTCTGTCTTTAAGTTAAGGAGTGATTTCTTAAGTTAAAGTGGAACTGAAAATTCGTCAAAAACAAACAGTTTCACTTACCTGGGGCATCCCCAAGCCCCCAGCAGCCATCCTGCCCCGCGTCGGCCCTGCACAATCCTCCGTTCTCCCACCGCCAGCTAGTTTCGTTACTGTCAACTTGTAAGTCGATGGCAACTGCGCCTGCGTACCCCGGGCTACGCAAACTTTTCTTTGCTTTCCAGCCCGCAGTTGCATCTTGTGCTATTGCGGGCAGAACTTGGCACAGGCAGTGGAGAGGCATTCAGGCAATGGAGGCACAGTGCAGCCACACTCTGACGCGACGAAACGGTCTCTTGCTGCTGACTAATCACACCATGTGTACAATGCTGACACGCACGGGGCTACAATCGCCGCCATCAGGATGCATAAAATTGCAGCCAGAAGGTGTTTTTTTTGGCCAGCAGAGTAGAGGTTGATCTGTCTGGCAAGCGTGCAGTTAAACCGTTAGTGTGCAAGAGGCCTAACATAACAGTTGCCATAGCAGTGAAGTAATCCTCATTATTCACGTAACCATTTCGGACCGGCCACCTAACCCCCCTTAAGGACCAGGCATTTTTCAGTGGGGGGGGGGGGGGGGTGCATGCGTTTGGGGCTGGGCAGTGTCCCCTCATGGTGGCAGGTGTCCCCCCTTTCGCCAACAGCCATCACTCACCTTCCAGGCTCCAGCGATGAGCCGCAGTAGCCACCTCTTCTCCGGCCGGCATCTCTGCTCCTAATGCCGCTCAGTTCCGGGTCGCTGCTTGATGACGTTATCCAGCCGGGACCTGGAACTGAGCGGTATTAGGAGCGGAGATGCCGGCCAGAGCAGAGGGGGGCGCCGATCCTCGCTGGAACGGCAGGTAGGTGAGTGGATCCTCTTCTCCCCGCCCCCCCCCGCCGCCACTGTCAAAGTGATCACTACGATCCGCCGGCAATCGTAGTGATCACGTGATCAGCAGCCATTCGCGATGGCTGCTGATCACTGAGGGGAGATGTCAGCTCTCATATGACCGCTTGATCTCCCCCTCCGGGTGCGCACGATCGCATCGGGAGTGGAAACGGTGGGCCGATGTAGAATTTACGCCGCATCAGGCTAGAACAGCCACAAGTGTGGCGTAGAAGCTAATGCAGGCGGTCCGGAAAAGGTTACAGCAAACCTGGAAAATGAAAAGTCAAAATAAATATATACAAGTCATACTTACCTCCCGTGTAGTCCACTCATCAATCTATTCTTCTCTCCTGCGTCCCATTTGTCCTCTGTGATCAATGAAAGTCTCCATCTTCCATTTTAACCTCTTGCCGACCAGGGGATTTTTCAGTGATCGGTGCTGCGTGGGCTCTACAGCCCGCAGCACCGATCAGGAGTGCAGCAGGGCGATCAGACTACCCCCCTTTTTCCCCACTAGGGGGATGTCCTGCTGGGGGGGTCTGATCGCCGCCGGCTGCATTTGCTTAGTGGTGAGGGCTCGTCAAAGCCCCCCTCCGCAGCGTTCTCCGCCGTCTCGCCCGCTCCCTCCCTCTCCCTCCCCCTGTGAGCTGCGCAGGACGGATTTCCGTCCTGCGCATTGAAGGATAGGCTTCAGCCTATCATATGCCGGCGATCCCCTGCCAATCAGAGGCCTGGGATCGCCGATCTGCCTTACGGCGCTGCTGCGCAGCAGCGCCATATGATGTAAACAGCGGGGATTTCTTCCCCGCCTATTTACATTTTGCCGGCGAGCCGCGATCGGCGGCTCTCCGGCTGTTCACGGAGACACCCTCCGTGAACTGACATGGAAAGGCCGCTCGATCGAGCGGCCGTTTCCATGGTAACCCGCAGACGACCAGTCGTCAAGAGGTTAAAAAATGTCCATTAAAAAAATGACCCTTCCTGATCAGCACACTGTTAGGCTCCCTGCATGCAATTCTGATTTTTTTTATCGTTTTTTACATGTGACTCCAATTTTTAATCGTTACTGCATGCTGCGTTTTTCTGTTGATAGCATTCAGGGAAAATCACAAATCGGAATCGCAAATCAGATTTTCAGTGTGCAGGGAGCCTTAAAGGGAACCTGTACTGAGTAAAATTATTTAAAACAAACACATGATGTAGCTGCAAATGAATGTTAAATACTTACCTCGCCATCAGTTCCTCTCAGAAGGTCACCATTTTCTTCTTACAGTGACCTCTTCCAGTTCTGATAATATTTTGTCAGAACTGAAATATGCCAGTTGCTGTCAGTTATATATCAGCTGCTGTCAGTTACAACTGAATGAGCAAGGTAATGTCCATGTTTCCCTATGGCTCAAGTGGGCGATATAACAGTTTAACAGCGTGCTGACCAGGAAGCTGTTATGGGGTAAGGCCATTTTTAAAATGGAAGACAGAGAATTCCATTGATCACAGTAGACTAACAGGATGCAGGAGAGGAGAAAGAGATTGATGAGTAGACTACCTGGGAGGTAAGTATGGCCCGTGTATATTTATTTTGACTTTTTATTTTCAGTTCAGGTTCTCTTTAAATGTAATATCACCCACTTGAGCCATAGGGAAACATGGACATTCTCTTGTCATCAGTTGTCCTTTCAGCTGTAACTGACAGCAACTGACATATTTCAGTTCTGACAAAATCTTGTCAGAACTGGAAGCAATAGTTGTAGGAAGGAAATGGTGAGCTTCTGAGAGGAACTGACAGTGAGGCAATTATAGTATGTAATGTTCATTAAAGAGAACCAGAGATGAAGTACCCTCTTGTATTTTACCTTATAAATCAGTGGGAACATGACAGTAAACACCTAATCTGCTCTTTGTTTCATTGTTCTCTGTTTAATCTGACTGTTATCACCTCTGATAAGAATCCCAGACTGAGCACTCAGTCTAGCTTTGCTACGGAAAGATTATAGCTGAGTCTGTCTTCTCTGGTGTCTTTTCAAGCCCAAGCCTGCCCCCTTGTGGTTCTGCTATAATGACTCAGCTATAATTATTCCCTGCAAAGCCAGACTGAATGCTCAGTCCGGGATTCTTATCACAGCTGATAATACACTTTTAGCAGTGAGGATGAAACAGAGAGCATGGTAAGTGTTTTCTCTAATGTTCTTACTGATATATATGGTAAAATACACAAGGGTGCTTCGTCTCTGGTTCCCTTTAAGGCTTTGTTCACATCTAAAATCGAAATTGCTGTTGCCGGCGATTTTCGAAAAAAAATTTGCGCATTTTTTTCCCCTCCCGCACTCCACTGCGTGCTACGATTTTGTACAAAGCACTTTTGTAAGCGCTTTTGCAGAGCGATTCCGCTTTTTCACTTCCTGATGTCAGTCAGGCAGTGAACTCTTTCACTTAAAAATTTCATAAAAGCGCAAACACCATCGCCTGATAAAGAGATTTGTGAGCGTTTTGCGTTTTTCCTATACCTTCCATTGTAACAAAATTGCCCCGAAAATGGTCCATGCAGCGCTTTGCTGAGTGGAAAGCGGACGAAACGCGATGATATGAACTACCCCATAAGGAATCATTGCACAAGCGCTTTTAAGGCGATTTTCAAAATTGCCGGCGCTCAAAAATACTGCAAAACGAGCTAGGTGTGAACAGGCTCTAACTGGTACATCATATGTTTCTTTTCAATCATTTTACTCAGTTCAGGTTCACTTTAACCTGTCAGTGGTTTTAATGCTGTGACTTATCTATGTGTTATATACAGTACATGATTATGCTGAAGTGGAGCAGCCATGGCCGGCCTTTGACCTGAGCGCCTGGAGCGGTCGCTCAGGGCGCCGGCTTCCAGGGGGCGCACGTGATGTGCTTTCAACTGGCCCTGGCTGCATTTCTACCTGCTGGCTGCAGCTCTGGGTCCGTCTGTGGCTGCTGGGAGTGGTAGCTCCGCCCCCTGGTGCCGCTGGGGATGATGGGAGAGAAGACTCCAGGAACCTGCTGCTGCCTCTTGCTGAGTCTGTGTGAGCCGTGCATGCCAGTAGCCCCGCCCCTCGCTCACAGGCGATGTCTGCTCTGCGCACTAATCAGAGAGAGACCTGCTTGTCACTCCTGACCATCTTCTGTACCCAGCTACAAGCAGGAAAGTAACATTCCCCAACTGCCTCCCGGTTGGGGAAGTGAGGGAGGTGCCTATATACGCTAAAGGGGGATTTGCTTGTATACTGTACACTATTTATCTGCCGAGCTATATACACTAAAAGGGGGATCTGCCTAAGGGGGGGGGAACGACAAATCTGTCTATATACAGTACACCAAAAGGGATCTGCCTATATATACTAAAGGGGGGATTTGCCTGCATACACTAAAGGGGGGAAATCTGCCTATATACACTAAAAGGGGGGGGCTGCCTATATATACTAAAGGAGGAAATCTGCCTTTACACACTAAAAAGGTGGGGGCTGCCTATAATACGCTAAGGGGGACCTTGCACATGTGCGTGCATTGCGTGCGTGCGTACGCGAAGAGTATGCAGGGGGGGAGCACCAACATCTGGTTACGCTCAGGGCACTGTGAAACCTAAAGCTAGTCCTGAGAGAAGCCCATAAAAAATGGATGAGGAAGTAAACCTCGTGTGGTTTATTGGAGGACATCACCTGAGGTTTATAACTGAGCTGAGTAAAGGTGACTCAGTGAGCAGCTGGACAAGAAGAAAAACATTGTCTGACTCCACAGAGGTTGGCAGGCTGGTAATACCACGGATGGATCGCAGGCAATTAGACAGTGCATACTTGAAAACTATAGATAAGGGCTCGTTCTCACCTAGGGAGTTTTTTTTTTTTTTTTTTTTTTTTTTTTTAGCGCTGGCGATTTAAAAAAATGCCCTAAAATCGCTTGTGCAATGAATCCTTATGTTCATATCAGCGTGTTTTGTCTGCTTTCCGCTCATCAAAGCGCTGCCTGTACCATTTCTAAGGCATTTTTGGAAGGTATAGGAAAAGCACAAAACTCTCCCAAAATCGATTTGAGCGACAATTGCGTTCGCGCTTTTAAGAATAAATACATTGTATTCTTTTCCGGGTTCACTTTAGAGGGGGCTTCGCTGTCCTGCTGGGGGCCTGCCCAATGTTTTGCGGCACATCCCCTTCTAACATAACTCGCATGCCTCCATCCAGTGCTGACTCTCACCACTCTCTCCTGTCGCCGACTTTGCGTCCTGTCACTTTGGTCGCTTCCCATGATGTCAGATGTGCGGCCGGAAGTAACCATGATGGTTGGACCGAAGCCAGCGGCGGATGAAAGCCAGTCCTGGTTCGGAGCATGTGAGTTACGGCTGCGGGAGAAAGGACCAGGGGCAGAGTAGGGGGACCAGAGGTGACACTGACACAGAGGGAAAAGAGGTGACACACAAAGGGACAAGAAAGGCACAGGGGGAACAGAGGTGACACGGGCACATGAGGAGACACAGAGGGGGACAAAAGAGGCACATAGACAGGGGCGTAGCAATAGGGGGTGCAGAGGTTACAACTGCATCAGGGCCCTCCCTTAACTGCAGTATTAGCTTTCTACTGGTCTTTTGCTCATAATAATCACTTTTATATATGCTTTGAATAGTGGTGATCATTAACAAACTGCTTCCCATCCCCTTCTGGCACTTCTGACACTGTAGTTGCCATTGGCAGGCAGAGCCAGATTAAGGGGCCCCAGAGGCCTGGGGAAAACTTAAAGGACAACTGAAGAGAGAGGTACATGGAGGCCACCATGTTTATTTCCCTTTAAGCAATACCAGATGCCTGGCAAGCCTGCTGATCCTCTGCCTCTAATACGTATAGCCATAGCCCCTGAACAAGCATGCAGCAGATCAGATGTTTCTGATATTATTGTCAGATCTGACAGATTAGCTGAATGCTTGTTTCTGGTGTTATTCAGACACTTCTGCAGCCAAACAGACCAGCAGGGCTGCCAACTGGTATTGTTTAAAAGGAAATAAACATGGCAGCCTCCATAGTCTTCTCACTTCAGTTGTCCTTTAAGCAGGGGGCCACCCTACCCTACCTCCCACTTTTAAGTGTGTGATGTGTACTCTGCCTGCTTCCCTCCCTGTAAGAGATGCCCGTGCCCTGCTCATCCCTTTCTCAGTTTCTCCCTCCATGCTATGGAGTTTAAGCGCACCTGTTCTCTCCCTTCCTCCCTCTCTCCCTCTCATGTAGGATTTAAGCAAGGGCAATCAATCACTCACCCTCTGCTCCATTGTCAGCGGCTATGCTGAAGTTACAGTGATGGCATTCTTGTTGTAAGGGTCCTTGCGTTATGACCTCATCAAGCGGGGCCCTTAAAGATACAGAAGAATGCCGTCACTAATGTTTAACACAGACGCTGTTAGTGGGACAGACAGTGAATGATTGCCGCCGTCGGAGGGAGCGAATGAGAGAAGCGACAGGAGTGGAAGGAACAGCATCACCAGGGAAGAGCATTGCAGCTGAGGGAGGGGAGAACAATTGCCAGGGTCTGGCAGTGCAGGGGCCCCTGCAAAGGTCGGGGGCCCTGGGGCAATTGCCCCCTTTGCCTCTATGGCAGCGCCGGCCCTGTTGACAGGTTTTGGTGCGCTGTATCAATTGCAATGTATAGAGTGCTTGGGGGGCCCCAATGTAAAACTTGCATCGAGCCCCACAGCTCCTTAGCTATGCCACTGCACATAGGGAATATAGGGTTACCACAGAGAGCAGATTCAGGTTAAGAACGGACGTGCAGTCCCTATCTCATTCATTAAGTGGGAACTACCTGTATTTCACTAGTCACTGTATTAAAGGGAACCTTAACTAAGAGGGATATGGATTTTTCCTTTTAAAATTATACCAGTTGCCTGACTCTCCTGCTGATCTGGGGTCACTAATACTTGTAGCCTCATCACCTGAACAAGTATGCAGATCAGGTGCTCTGACTGAAGTCAGACTGGATTAGCTGCATACTTGTTTCAGGTTTGTGATTCAGCCACTACTACAGCCAAAGAGATTAGCAGGACTGCCAGGCAACTGGTATTGTTTAAAAGGAAACATCCATATCAATCTCAGTTAAAGTGGATCCGAGATAAACTTTTACACATTGCATAATTGTATTCCTTTTATATAGTTTATAGGGCATTCCTCAAGCCAAATACTTTTTTTTGTTTTGTTTTAATACTCTAATTCCCTATAAACTAAACAAGCCTTGCCCACAGCTTCTCCAGAGAGCCTTGGCACTGTAGCAAGGGCTTATGGGAGATCAATCTGGGCAGGAAGAGGTGGAGGTTACTAGCCAGAGATTTCAGAGGCAGAGGGGATTGAGCTGAGGGCTGCAGATGCTATCAGCTTGCCTGTGACAATGTTTACAAACAGAACATGGCTGCCCTCATTGTATCACAGCAATAAATGATCATAAACTTTTGAAGCTGTTTGCAGCTAGATTTGTTGTGTAAACTATCTAAACTTTAGCTAAGATATATAGACAAGTTACTTGTTAAAGGGAATTTTAAAGCGGATCCAAGATGAAAAAGTAACTATAAGTACGTTTTGCTAGTACTGAGAATGACCTTTTTTGCCATCAGAAATGCCTTAATTCTTAACCTGCTTAGCGGTAACCCCGTGTGTGACACGGGGTAAGCCGCCGGAGGGTGCCGCTCAGGCCCTGCTGGGCCGATTTAAATAATTTTTTTTTTGCTGGACGCAGCTAGCACTTTGCTAGCTGCGCCAGCACCCCGATCGCCGCCGCGCGCCCGATCGCCGCTATTCGTTGCGGCGCGCCCCCCCAGACCCCGTGCGCTGCCTGGCCAATCAGTGCCAGGCAGCGCCGAGGGGTGGATCTGGAGTCCCAATGACGTCCCGACGTCGCTGACGTCGGTGACGTCATCCCGCCCCGTCGCCATGGCGACGGGGGAAGCCCTCCAGGAAATCCCGTTCTTTGAATGGGATTTCCTGATCGCCTATCGCCGGAGGCGATCGGCGGGGCTGGGGGGATGCCGCTGAGTAGCGGCTATCATGTAGCGAGCCCTAGGCTTGCTACATGATTTAAAAAAAAAAAAAAAACCTGCTGCGCTGCCCCCTGGCGGAATGTTTCATACCGCCAAGGGGGTTAATGGCATTCTTTTAAAGAGACTCTGTAATAAAAAAAAAAAAGTCCCCTGAGGGGTACTCACCGTGGGAGGGGGAAGCCTCAGGGTCCCAATGAGGCTTCCCCCTCCCCTGTAGCTGCAGGCAATCCAGCGCTGGCTCCCCCGAAGCGTCCCGCAATCTGAGCTCGACAAGCCTGACAAGACTTGATATAGTTACCTTCCCTGGCTCCAGCGGGGGCGCTGTTGCGGCTCTCAGCACGGAGATAGGTGGAAATAGCCGATCTCTGTCGGGTCCGCTCTACTGCGCAGGCGCAGGAGACTTGCGCCTGCGCAGTAGAGCGAACTGACAGCGATCAGCTGTTTCCACCTATGTCCGAGCGGATAGCCGGTACTGCGCCTGCGATGGAGCCGGGAAGGTAAATATTTACATCCCCGCTGTTCGGAGGGGCACAGTGAGACCGCCGTGGGACACAGGAGGACGGGGGAAGCCTCGATAGGATCCGGAGGCTTCCCCCATCCGAGGGGAGTACTCCCCAGGGGAACTTTTTGGTCCATATTGATATGATAGCCATGCCCATTTGGCACCCTAGAGGGCAGTAGATCTACAGTGAGGGACCAGACAGACTGCAGAGAAAGCCCCAGGTAAGTAAAGCTAATAATCTTTCCCCCTTTGGCTCAGCTGTTCTTTAAAGGGATCTGAGCATAGCTTCCATAAAATATACAAAACAACCCTCCCCCTGGGAGAGTTTCCTAATGGTGTGAGCTGTTGGGGGGATGGCAAGCATTACCTTAAAGTGAGTGTTTACCGTTTAAAAAAAAAAGTCAGATACTCCCCTAAGGAGAGGGAAGGCTCGGGCCTAATGAGCCTTCCCTCTCCTCTCCTGGTGCCCGGTCCCGCGCAGGATCCCCTGTGGCAGTATTCGACCAGTTCGGTCAAATACTGCCACTTCCGCATGCCGAAGGGAGCTTTCAGAAGCCTTCGGGAGCACTCGGGCTCCCGATGACGCGGCCGCTCCATACTACGCATGCGCGAGTGCCCTCTATGACGCACTCGCACGTGCGTAGTATGGAGCGGCCCGTCTTCGGAAGCCCGAGTGCTCCCGAAGACCTCCGAAGTCACTGCGGCGGCGGACGCGAACGGGGGAGCCAGCGCAGCACTGAAGGCACCGGGAGAGGAGAGGGAAGGCTCATTAGGACCGAGCCTTCCCTCTCCTTAGGTGAGTATCTGACTTTTTTATTTTTATAGCGGTACCCATTGGCTTTAAAGTATATTTGAAGTAAAAGGGATATGGAGATTGCCATATTTATTTCCTTTTAATCAATACCATTTCCATGGCAGTCCTGCTAATCTCTTTGGCTGCAGTAGTGTCTGAATCACACACCTAAAATAAACTTGCAGCTAATCTTGTTGTCATTTCCATGGCAGTCCTGCTAATCTCTTTGGCTGCAGTAGTGTCTGAATCACACACCTAAAATAAACTTGCAGCTAATCTTGTCAGGGTCTATGGCTAAAAGTGTTGGAAACAGATGATCAGCAGGGCAGTCAGGCAATGGTCATCGTTTCAAAGGAAATATATATGGCAGCCCCCAAATCCCTTTTACTTTAACCGCTAGCTGACCGCTCCACACCAATTTGGCATGAACGCGGCGGCAACCCCAGGACCGATTCACGCCGATTGGTGTGAATGGCCTCCTATGGGGCTAGCAGGAGATCATCTCTACTTGGAAGACTGTTAGACGCTGTCTAATTAGGCTGTACAGCGCTGCGAGCTGAGGCAGCGCTGTACTGGAGACAGCCATGTCCGGCTGTCTCCCTGGGACACAGGAGAGCGATCGACTCTCATAGGCTGAAGCCTATGACAGCCGATCGCCGTGATTGGCTGGCTGGGGGAGGGAAGTTTTTTTGAAAAAAAGAAAGAAAGAAAGAAATAGTAAAATTTATTTAAAAAATAAACATACACCGTAAATAATTATATAAAAAAAAATAAACACTGTTTGTGGGCAGAAAAGGGGGGGGGGGGAATCACTTGTGTGCTGTGTTGTGTGGCCCTGCAGCGAGGCCTTGAAGCTGCAGTGGCCTATTAACAGAAAAATGGCCCGGTCTTTAGGGGGGGGTTAACACTGCGGTCCTCAAGTGGTTAAGTGTCTTTTCAGGAGGGCTGCTGAAGACTCCAAAAACTTCTAGCCCCTCCCCACCTCATCTAGACCTCAAATCAGTGCCAGATTTACAACTTAGGAGCCTGTAGGCTCAGGCGTTCTGTCGCCCTAAACTCTGCCCCTCCACTCAGGCCACACCCCAATATTAAGTAAGCTTTCCGCCTCCCATATTTCCCCAGTATGTGTTAACCCGATTGATTTAGGTAGTAGATGTGCCCCCTCCCCAGTATAGGGATCTAGATGTGCCCCCACCCCAGTATTAAGTAGCCCTCCTCCAATAGGGGAACATTTGAGGAGGGGAGCAACCTTTCCTACATAAGGTGCCTGTAGGCATGAGCCTTCAGTGCCTTATGGTAAATCCTGCCCTGCCCAAAATACATTTTTGCTAGAGTTTGCCTGTAATACCCGCACCAATGAATGGCCTGGCCTAATTCGGCATACTGGGGGTTCACCAGCTGCATGCTTGTTCCACTTCTATATACTGTGCAGAGAGGAATATGTTATGTGACATAGTGAGCTCTGTGTGGATTCTAACCCAGATCAACTGAATTGGGTCAGAGATATATTTAGGAATCCTCAGACTGAAAATAGCTTTTTGAATGGTTACGAAAGTATCCATTTGCTTCTAGTTTTACCAGTTTTTTTTCACACAGCCAGCCAACTGCTTTCTGGTGCGCACAAGCCTGACAGGTACTCATTCCGGACTGGGGAGGGACGGTGTGAGGAATTTCACAACACCTATAACTACAGTGTTGATTTTTAAAACAGAAGGAAGTTGCAGGTTTTCACTTCCACTAGCCAAAAAAGCAAGACCATGAGGCAACGCTTCCAGGCAGTGGGTGGGATTATGCAAATTAATGATTCCTTTGCAACTCTATAATTCAAGCATTCGTCCAGAGAGAGTTTATAGGCTATAGCACTCTTTTAGCTTTCAATTGTATAGTCATTAAGATCCCATGCTAGGTACACACGATGAGATTTTCTGGCAGATTGATTATTTCCAACATGTCCGATTTCTGGTCTATTCTCTGATTGATTTTCCATTTACTTCTATGGAAAATCGATTAGAAATCAGTTCGGACATGGTGGAAATAATCGTCTGACAGTATATCTGCCAGAAAATCTCATCGTGTGTGCCTAGTATTAAGCCGCATCTACACGAGTAGATGCGGCCGCGTTGTTCCTTATTAATCGAGGCGCTGATGCGGCTCGATTGATAAGATCCGACAGGACGGATCTTCGCAACGCCGATTCCCTGCTCGCTTCCCGCGAGGGGACAATGGCAGGGAATCGAGCGGAAGATAAGCGGCAGCGGGCACGAGCGGGGAATCGAATGCGGCGCACGCACGGCAAGCAGGGACGCGGCGGGCACGCGGAAGAGGCGAACCGGCGGCTAATCGAGCCGCCGGATCGCTACAACCTCTCCCCGTGTAGACGGGGCTTTAGAGTCATAAAAGTCATTGACCTCAATTCACTAAGATCATGCTGGAGATAACAAGGCAAGAGAAAACTTACCACCACACAGTGAGAGAGTTATCTTATCTCTCCACTCCTTAAATTACCTCCTCTATAGTTAAGTTACCTCCTCTGTAGTTATTTTCACACGCAGTTAAAGAGACTCTGAAGCGAGAATAAATCTCGCTTCAGAGCTCATAGTTAGCAGGGGCATGTGTGCCCCTGCTAAACCGCCGCTATCCTGCGACTAAATGGGGGTCCCTTCACCCCCAAACCCACCCCCGCAAGACTTGGTCGTGATTTATTTCTTCCTGGAGGCAGGGCTAACGGCTGCAGCCCTGCCTCCAGTCGCATCTATCAGCGGCGCATCGCCGCCTCTCCCCCGCCCCTCAGTGAAGGAAGACAGAGGGGCGGGGGAGAGGCGGAGATACGCGCTGACAGACGCGCGTGGGGCAGGGCTGCGGCGGTTCGCCCTGCCTCTATGCGGAAGAGGGGATGCGCTGCACGGAGGGGGATTTGGGGGTGAAGGGACCCCCGTTTAGCGGCGCGATAGCGGCGGTTTAGCAGGGACACACATGCCCCTGCTATCTATGAGGTCTGAAGCGAGATTTATTCTCGCTTCAGACTCTCTTTAATTAACAGCCTGTCTGGCGTTATTTTAAGGATTGAAGAGTTAACTTAAAGACAGAAGAGTTAACTTTAGGTTTGCCTGAGGTAAAATGTTTCCTGAATACTACATGCCTCGTCACCATGGTGATAACTCTAGAAACGTTATTAAAGACAGGAGATAAGCTTAGTGAATTAAGGCCATTGACTTGCTTTTTTAAGGTTAATTAAATCATCTATTCTTTACATATTTAACCACTTCACCCCAAAGCGGTTTTTACCCTAACAGACAAGAGCGATTTTCACCTTTCAGTGCTCATCCCTTTCATTTGCCAATAGCTTGATCACTACAAATCACAATGAAATGATCTATATCTTGTTTTTTTTTACCACCAATTGGGCTTTTTGGGGTTGATATTTGTTATTTAGTAATTACTTTATTTTCTATGCATTTTAAAGGGAAAAACAAGGAAAAAATGAAAAAATACACTATTTTTCCAATTCCATTCCCTATGGTTTTAATATAAACACTGCTACTGTGCATAAAACCCACACATTTTATCTGCCTATTTGTTCTGGTTATTACAACGTTTTAATTATGTCCCTAGTACAAAGTATGGTGACAATATATTATTTGGAAACAAAGGTGTATTTTTTTCTTTGGTGTTTTTTTTTTCACTATTTTCACGCGCACAGCAGCAGCAACACTGTCTGACGTATAAAAACATCCTGGAGCTATTAAGAGGCTCTAGCAGGACGTTTTTATAAGTCAGATTGTCATTAAGTGACCCACTGATAAGCCAGCCTACCCTCCAATGTCTGACCCTAGCAGAGAGCATGTTGGAAGTGAGTTTCTGCTGCAGAGTACGCGCTATACTCATGTAGCCTCATTGGTCTCATGGTGAGCTATGAAGCTGCAGGGGATATGCAAGGACTGGAGCTGGAGTGATGAGACGTAGTGGTAACCATGGGGTCCTGCTGCATAACCATGTTATTTGAGTGACCATCCTTTCTAATTATGTTGTTTGGGGGCACATGCTGCATAAAGCAGCAGGTACTGCCATACGATCCCAGGGAAAAAAAAACACGTACATAAGTAGATAAATACTTGTTCGCCTTACATAACATATGTATTGTACTGTACACATTTTTATTTCGGTGAATTTTATAAAATAAATAAAGAGAAAACTGTTCCAGGCATTTTCTATCTTTACTGCCTCTGACTGAAGCCAATCCTGTTGACATTTCCTGCACTGTGATATCTAGCTTGCTTTGTGAGCACAGCATAGATCATATTTCAGCAGCTTCTGTAGAGGGGTAAGGTGTATTTCCTTTCTCAGCCTCATGTCCCACTGAACTGCCCTCAGCCAATCGGTGAGGAGTAGGCTTGTGGGAGAGGAGATAACAAGCTTCCATCTCCTTGGAAATGTACCAGAATAGAGCCAGGCGGACTGAGATAAGATTAATTACAGCAAACAAATGTATAATTATATTGGAATGCTTGCAATGCAGGCTGCATGTAGACTACCTGATAAACACAGAGCAGTGGGAAAATGGAATTTGATTTTGTGCCTGACAATCCCGCTTTAACTGTTAGGTGGACATGACATGCCTACTTCATTTTGATATAAAGTTATAGAAGTGGTTGTCGTACAAAATCGTACATACGCTAGTCTATTTTATTATGGATCATTTGGCCGTTTGAATGGTAGTTAGAGCCTCATATGTCCATTGGGGAAGGGGGATGATAATGGGGCCCACTTATAGTTTTGTTGGGGTCCCAGTGATTTCTAGTTCAGAGGGGCTTAACCCACATGCCTGTTGGATATGTGACAACAGCATCCTTGTTTATTTTGGGATGTGATGTTAGCCACCGGCTGTCTGTGAGAAGTTCGGTATGGCCAAGGAGCTTCTGACGAGCTTCTGCCACAATTGAATCTGTCCTCTGCTCCTCCATCCTGGTCTGGTATCCCGGCTCCTCCACCAGTGACAGACTCTAACTACAGAGAGTCATCAGATCAGTAGAGAGGATCAGTGGAAAACCCCTTCCCACTCTGGACCTCCTCTACAACTCCAGACTGTGCTCCAGAGCGCTGAGGAACGGGCGGCAACGACCCCTCACACCCAGGCCACCGCTTCTTCATTCAGCTCCCATAAGACCAGAGGTATCAATCCATCTCCACCAGGACCTCAGGGCACAGGTACAGCTTCTTCCCCTCGGCTGTCAATTCTCTGAACTCTATGAACGCTCTTCACTCAATTACCCCCGTAGGTCGTTCTGCCTTTTATAAGTGCGTTTTTGCACTGCTGCACATCGTTCACCTTTTGTGGTCAAATGTTTGTGTTAATCTTTCTGTTATATTGCCGAGTTTGAAATTGTATACTGTGTGTCCGATCCTGAACTTAACCCTGTACATGGCAAGCCCAATTCTGGGCAGGACGTCGTGCTTGGCAAAATAAAATTGATTCTGATTCTAAGCCTGACTCTGAGTTTTGAGCCCAGGGCCCTTCAGAGCTGGGACAAGGTCCTCCAGTACCCAAGGCTGAGACACCAAAGTGCGCCCCTCCATCCCTCCCACCCCAGCCGTCACACACTGATTGCTAGTAAAGAGAACCAGAGATGAAGCACCCTCTTGTATTTTACTTTATAAATCAGTGGGAACATGACAGTAAACACCTAATCTGCCCTTTGTTTCATTGTTCTCTGTGTAATCTGACTGTTATCACCTCTGATAAGAACCCCCGACTGAGAAGTCAGGCTGCTCCGTCTAGCTTTGCTACAGAAAGATTATAGCTAAGTCTGTCTTCTGTGGTGTTATTTCAAGCCCAAGCCTGCCCCCTTGTGGCTTTGCTATAATGACTCAGCAATAATCATTCCCAGCAAAGCCAGATTTAATTGCTCAGTCTGGGATTCTTGTGACTGCTGCTAACAGACACTTTTAGCAGTGAGGGTGAAACAGACAGCATGGTAAGTGTTTTCTCTAATGTTCTTACTGATATACATGGTAAAATACATGAGGGGGCTTCGTCTCTGGTTCCCTTTAAGCCTCATCTACACGGTACAATTTGCCGTCAGATCGGATCTATTAGACGGATCTATTAGATAATTGTCAACTGGTTCAATCAGAAATGCGTTAGATTCTGCAATAGATTCTGGGTACTTATCAAAGCAAAATCTATTGCAAAATTGATCTGAAACAATTTGAGCGTATACACACGATGCAATTTTTTATTAGATCTATTTAATAGATCCATCTATCTGATGGAAAATTGTACCGTGTAGATGTACCCCCAATACCTTAATTTTTAGTTAACTGGCTTGCACTCATTGCCATGTATCCCCTTTTCTTATTTCTTTCTGCTTCAAACACAATTTTGGAATGCTAGCTGAGTGAGTTGTGCGCCCCCCTCCTACACTGCGCCCCGAGGCTAGAGCCTCTCTTGCCTCTGCCCGGCCCTGAGTCCCTTTAAGTTATGCTCTGTGTATTTGCCCAGCCTTGTGAGCTCCTCATATGACAGTTGTCAGCCTGATTGAGCCACTAGGATTTTTTTTTCCTGCCTGTTTGAGGCAAGTTAACTCCTACCCTAATCTGATCAGAGATGTTGCATTATTAGCTGCTGTTCTGCACAAAGCGTGACAGATATGAATCATGTTCATTGTGTGTATAATAAACACCTGTCTGTTTGCTGTGCCAGCCTTATCTCTCCCTGCTCTGTAGTGAGATTATACAGAGGGAGATAAGAGACCTGCTCAGAGCCTTTCATTGCTGGTTAGTATGGGTGCTGGGGGGTAAAGGGTCATTCATCAGGATTATTACTGTCCAGTAGATGTTCCTTAAAGGGGAACTTCAGCCTAAAAAAACATTCGGTCATTAAGTTACATTAGTTATGTTAATTTAAATAGATAGGTAATATAATTTCTTAACCACCCTGTTTTAAAAGAACAGGCAAATGTATGTGATTTCATGGGATGAAGAGTAGAGATCAGCAGCACCACGATGATGTATTTAAGCTCTTTATTGCATAAAAGATAAAGTCCAGGGACAGCGACAGACGTTGTTTCGGAGATGAACTCCTTCCTCAAGCCTATCTCCGAAACAGCGTCTGTCGCTGTCCCTGGGCTTTATCTTGGTGCTGCTGATCTCTACTCTTCATGCTTTGGAAGCTGATGGACTACTGCGCCATATCAGCCTAGCACACGTTTACCCTCACTAGGGTCAGGGTGCCTATCGAGTGTGGTGTAACGTGATTTCATGGGGGCAGCCATCTTTTTGGTTGAAAGGAGGTGACAGGGAGCATGAGACACAGTTCCAGCTGTCCTGTGTCCTGATCACCCCTCCCAGCTGCACACGCTAGGCTTTAAGTCTCGAATTCAAAATAAAAAAAATTGCGCCAAAACAGCAGACCGAGAACAACAACGAGAATCCCATCATGCTTTGCACAGCATCAGGGGAAAAAAGCCCGGGCAGTTTTCTTCTGTGCAGCTAAAAATGAGGCTTGTATAAGAGAAACAAACTTCTGATGCTGTGAAACTGATAAACAAACACCAAGCCTTTCCAGTGCTGCTGAGTAGATTTTTAGTCTGGAGATTCACTTTAAAGTGGACCTGAACTTTTGCACAGGACAGAAGGAAAACAGAGAAATGCACCCTGTATGTATTTATAGAATGTATCCTGTCTAGTTCCCCCTCATCTGTGACTAATCACAAGTTGTAATTTGATCTTTTAGCTGTGTCAGCTGATTGCCATGGCATATTCTCTCATTTGAAAGCACAGGATGTTAACAATATGTCTGCTTCCATCTTTTAGAGCAGAGAGGAAGGGCAGTTCACCCATGTTAGAAGGAATTGTTCGGATATGGGGGATTATTTCTCACAGTCTGATATCCTGAAAAAGAGATTTATTGAAAAGGGCTATAGTTGTGATTGGCTAGGAGAGATACAACAGGAGGTTGCTAATATAGACCGGAGGGAATTGATACATTCACAAAGAGAGGTGAGTATCAACGAAGTAAATAGTTTCTCTTTCTTCTCCAATTTTTCATCACAACATAAACAGGTGGAATCCATATTTAGGAAACATTGGAATATCTTACAGGGGGGATCATATTCTAAAGGAGGTTCTACCTTCTAGGCCATCATTTACCTATAGGAGAGCCCCTAACTTAAAAAAATCAGCTGGCTCCGAGCTGTGTGTCACCACCCACACAACTGCGATTCACGGGTTGGCAATCAGAGGGATTTTTCCCGTGTAGGGGATGTAAATGTTGTAGAGAGGCGAAGGGGGTAAAGTTAAAAGAAATTATCTCTAATGTGAATGGTCACCCCTTTAAATTAAGGAATTTGATCACCTGTTCTACCTCTTATGTCGTTTATGTGGTCTGGTGTACTTGCGGCATACAATATGTGGGCCGCACCACCAGACTACTGAAGGACTGGATTGGTGAACATATTGTGAATATTCGAAAAGGATTTGAGTTGCATAGTGTGTCTCTACACTTCAAAAAGGTACATCAGTGTGACCTGTCCCTGCACATGTCATTCTGTAGTGTGGATAAATTGATACAAGCCTGGAGGGGGTGCAATAAAGTTTGTGAGATATCTAAAAAAGAGACACGCTGGATATATGAGCTAGATACGTTGGCCCCCAAAGGGTTAAATGTGGATCCGGATATAAATTGTTTTATTAATACAGCATGAGTATCGTACATGTATGGGGTAGGATCGTTTCTATTATTTTCTTCTATGTATTGGTTGCAACAATTTGTTGGAAAATGGTGGGGTGGATCCATACATTTATGATATATTAAGGATGGAATTGGATTAGTAATGACTATATGTAATTGGTTGATCTCTCTGCTGTTAGATGTAGCAATTGGACATATGTTGATAGTTGGGAGCTTATGTGGGTAAATATCATGAATTGATCTAGATTAGGAGTGTTGGTATGTACTAGTTTTAGGTGTGCATCTGTAAGGGTGACGGCTCTGAACGAATACCGTTGAGTTTTTAAATTTTTCATTTTAATTTTCTAACTTTTTAATAAAGATTACATAGTGCGCTGCGAAGGGGGGAGGAGTTAACTACGTCTTAAGCCGCCGGTCTACTGAGTGCCGTCAGCCCCTGATGAGTCACTAGGTGACGAAATGCATTGGGCGGAGCTATGGCACTCGTGACTGACAAGGAAGGAGGAAGCGTGAGAAGGGACGAGAGCGTGAGATTCGAATCCAGGACGGCATCTTGCAGAGCGGTCGCCTGGGGACTTTATCTGTACTGATATGCCTGTGATCTCTCTTCGCTTGTGAGTGCAATACTTTATCTTTTTAATTAAAACGAAGGTTTTACACTATTGTGGCGCTTTTTAGTTTTTTAGAACCCGGCTTGGATTAATTGGATATTGGCCGTGGATTGTATCTGACCCCCTAAGCTGTCATTCCCACCTCCGGATATTTGGGAGGTCTCTGGGATGAGTGCGGGCATAAAGGGGGGGGTGTCCTTGGCACTGGTGTTGTTGAATTGAGGTGTTGGCGAGTATCACATGTGGGAGGTGTTGGATTACATTTTATCGCAGTTATACACTATATGTGTTTTTTTCTTCTTTGCATATGATGTGTGGGCCCTATTGTTATACTGATAACAGCGTGGATCATACTACAGTGTGTGCCATACACAGGAGAAAGGACTGAACTTTATTGGACCGCTGTGGTAAACCGTATGAGTGTTTAAAGGGGAACTTCAGCCTAAACAAACATACTGTCATCGAGTTACATTAGTTATGTTAATTAGAATAGATAGGTAATATAATCTCTTACCCACCCCATTTTAAAAGAACAGGCAAATGTTTGTGATTCATGGGGGCTGCCATCTTTGTCATGGAGGCAGCCATATTTTTGGTTGAAAGGAGGTGACAAGGAGCAGGAGACACAGTTCCAACTGTCCTGTGTCCTGATAACCCCTCCCAAAACAGCAGAACGAGAACAACAACATTTGAAATCCTATCCTGCTTTGCACAGCATTAGGGGAAAAATGCCCGGGCAGTTTTTTTCTGTGCAGCTAAAAATGAGGCTTGTAAAAGAGAAAAAAAGTTCTGATGCTGTGAAACAGTTAAAGAAACACAAAGCCTTTCCAGTGCTGCTGAGTCCATTTTTAGTCTGGAGGTGCACTTTAATTACATTTTGGCCTTTGAGTGCGGATCTTTTTTAGAGCATCCACAAGGCAAACCTAGACAGCTGCCTGCGGGAGCACGCGACATCACATGACGGCACACGACGGGCGCGAACGAGATTTCAAACGATCACAGCACTTTGCTTGGGAGTCGTTGGGGAGCTTAAAGATCCGATTGGCAGTAACATTCGCAAAGCGTCGTTTGACACTCGTAGCCATGTTGCAAAATGATCACTCATCGCTTAAAAAAAAAAAGCCACGTAGGAAGAATCGCATACAAAATTGCAACGTGAGTACGTGCGTTCAGTTATCATATTTATAAACACACAGTTTACTCAGTAGACTTCATAGTTAAAGAGAACCTGAGGTAGCTTGGAAAAAACAAAACACTGGCTCCACTCCGCCTCCCAGACCAATCTGCGCCACTCCACGCCGCTCTCGGTGGTCCCATTCATCCACCGCATAACCTCCGATCACCGGCGGAGGATATCCAAGACGTCCGCGACCCGGAAGTTCTTCCTGGGTCACGGCTTAGATGCCGATTGGAGGAAGCTAGCGGAGGAGGGGAGCGAGGTGACGGAGGCGCGGGGGAGAGAGGCAATGGAGGAGGCGGGGAGAGAGGTGATTGTTGGCTGAAGAGGCTGGCGGCAATCAGATTGTCGCTAGTGTTGGAAGGGGGGGGGGGATGAGCAGAACCTGGGGCAGCACCAGAAGGACATCATAGCTCCCAACTGTCCCTCTTTTGGTGGACAGTCCCTCTTTGGGAGCCCTGTCACTCTGTCCCTCTTTCCTCCCCATTTGTCCCTCTTTCAGGACTTTGTCCCTGTTTCTATGTAAATATACAGATTTCTCTACTAAAAAAATGTAAATGACTCCAAACTTTATTCCCATTCTTTAAATTGATATATTACTCATTTTAAACAATGTTAAAATGAAGAAAAATGAACCAGGATAGAAAGGACCAGTGTGGTTTTAATTACAAAACAACATTTTTCTTATGAAATCTTTGTTATGTGTGACTAGGGGCGCGGTGGGGGCGTGATCAGGGGTGTGGCAGGGGTGTGGCTTAAGTGTCCCTCTTTCTGATCTCAATAAGTTGGGAGGTACGGGACACAGAGGCAAGTCATTGGGCACATGCCTCTGTGTCTATAAACTCCATAAAATCCGCCTCGGGTGCTGAATAATAAAATTCTACCGGTAAGTGGCATAATTAAAACAGCTGTAAAACTGACAAAAGCACCCAGTGGCATTTTCCTGCAGAGTGTCATCCATCCTGGCCAGGTTATTGTTTACATGCAGGAGGAAGGCAGGTGTAATGTAGCAGTCACATAGCTGGCCTGTGTATCACATATCAGAGCTGGGAGGTTCCCCAGTGAGCTCTCTGTACATTGGGAGGGTTGCTGCTGTGGAGAGGTGTCCTGGCTCTGTGGAACGCAACCAATGCTGCAGAGCTGGTCTGTCATGTGCCTGAGTGACACAGACTCACTCGTTACTGAACCATTCTTCACGCATTGCAATGTGCGCGTTACCAGCCTGACTAATGACATCACGTGACAAAGCTGTAATTAGTCACACAGCTTTTTCTAAGCATCCAATCTAGACAGGCATGAAAGCCAGGATGTTTATGTTGGGATTTTGTGTACAGTGTTTGTTTTCTACATGGTACAGGGTCAGAGTTAAAGTGTACCGGAGTTGAATGGGACAAAAGGATATTTACTTACCTGGAGTTTCCTAAAAGATCCAGGGCACCAAAGGCAGAGGTATAGTGTGGTGCGCCGTTGGAAGAAAATGGGTGTGGCTATGATGTGGGCGCTGAAAATGGGATTGACCATGACGTGGGCATAGCCAACTGTAATGTAACAGTGTAACTCAAAAAGGCCCTGAGTTTTTTTTACCCAAAACACAGTAAGGCCCCGTTCACACTGCACGTGTTTCCAGCCGCGTTTTGGAAATGCGTGCAGGTGGCCGACATGCACGACATCAGACATTGCATAGAGTGCAATGTCTGATGTTCACACTGCATGCGTTCCGGACCTGTGCGGACCTGTTTTGCCAAAACGCATGGCTGTCCCATTCACTTTTCAGTGATGGATCAGCCACGCAACGCATACAAACGCGGATGGCGTGCGTTCGTACGCATTGCGTTCCGCGTGCGTGCCCGTCCGCGTTTGTAATGTGAACGGGGCCTAAGACAAAATGACCTAATTAGACAACATTTTCCCCCAAAAAACACACAAGGCAGAATTCCCCCCCCCCCCCCAAAAAAAAAACATAATGCAGCATTACCCCGATGATGTGGTGGTCTCACATCATGGATATACAGGCAATAAATATGCAGAAAATATGTGATGTTATGTCAATATGACCAAAATCTGAAGAATGAAGGCAATTCTGAAAGCAAAAGGGAGGTCCAATTCAGTACTAGCAAGTAGTAACTAACGCCACATATGAAATGCAGAAACGGTTACCCCAGAATGCGTACGAGAGAATTCGCCGCCGGGAGACTTGGGCGCAGGATACAGCCGGTATGGCTTATCCTACTGCTGCACAAGTTCCTGGCGACGTTAATACTATTCCCCCTCTAGGTCCATGTGGATAGTGGGGAATTAAATAATTTGGCTTCCAGCTATAGCTGGAGGCCAAATTACAGTATTTTAAAAGTAACTTCAGCTCCGTCTGACGGCGCTGAAGTTACTCACTGTGCGCCGCTATTACCGTAATTCCCATTACGCCCCATGGTGGTGCCAGCTGCGCCCAAGTCTCCTGCACTGGATTGCCAGTGTTCAACCCCAGATACCAAATGTAGAATCCATTACTCTAAAATGTCAAAATTCAGAAGCCATTACCTCAAATGTAGAATGCAGAAACCATTACCCCAAATTCAGAAACCATTACCCCAAATTTCAAATGCAGAAACCATTACCACACGTCAAATGCAGAAACATTTATCCCAAATGTTAGATGCATAAACCATTACCACACACGTGATAGAAACTGTTACGCCATATACTGGATATGCAGAAGGTGGGAGAGGTCAGTAAGTGCTGGCTGAGGGTGGAAGAGGTGAGTGGGTGCTGGCAGAGAGTGGGATAGGTCAGTGGGTTTTGGTGGAGGGTGGCAGCAGTCAGTTGGTGCTGGTAGACGGTAGGAGAGGTCACCTGTAATGTACTTGTAATTACTTGCTTCGGTGGAGCCCCGGGGACAGCAACAGTACTTCTTGTGAAGGACGCGGGCATCGGTGTTCTTTCACCCAGCATGTTCCTTCCACTCGCTCTCCCGACTCCGGGCTCCGCTGGGTAAAACGCGTTGTCTATTGTGCATGAATAAATATACCTTTTCCATTAACTAATAGTTTCTCCTTCTGAGAAGGTAAGATTTCTCATCTACATAACAATCCACAGTAGTATATCATCAAGGGTGCCTTCACCGGCAACGACGGGTCCGCCGGACCCTCCCGCTGGGCGGATGTTCAGCCGACAGTAGTGCGTGTGTACGCGCTGTTGGCAGACTGCCGAAAGCGCATACACGCACTACTGTCGGCTGAACGCCCACCCAGCGGGAGGGTCTGGGCGGACCCATCGTTGGCGGAAGTAGTGCGTGTGTACGCACCTTAAGACAAGTGGTGAATGTAAAGATCCATCCCTGAAACTTGCTACAAAAAAGACAGTCTGCACTCTGCACACCAGACAGGAAAATAGAGAACACCCATAGAGAAATGGTTGCATTGGGATATTATTAAAACAGTTTTTAATAACAATATACTATTGCATATCAGCCTGGCAACATGGAAAGCAATACTGTCCTATTTCCATGACTGGAGATAATCTTTAAAGGAATGTAGAGTTAAAAATAATAACAACACAACAATCCAAACCTACGCAGGGCATTTGGGTTACCCCCATAATTATTCCAAAGTTTCAATTAAAAATTCAGATGTTTTCACAATAGGCCAACATCCAATCTGGATAACCAGCGGCCCTAGAAATGGAGACATTCGGATGTGTGCTGGAATTCCATATAGGGCATCATTATACGGTGGAACTCTGTATTGTCTTAATTTAGACCTGTCCTCATAATGCATTCAAGTAAGCTCAATTAGCACCTTTCCTTTACTATAGCTGCCATTGACCGTTGGTTGCATTTCATTTAAAAAAGTTGACCGCCTCTTTTAGTACTGCACATTTTTGATCAATCAAAACTGTTCATGGTGTCCACTGGTCCCCAATTTTATGGAATACAGTACCATATTTATGGCACCGTGACTGTCCTGCACTGCTGCGATCTTGGCTCCTGCCGTGAATTCCTTTCCATAGTTCAAGAGGCAGCCAGGCCTCCACTCTGGGTGATCATCCATGGTTCATGGTCATCATGAGTAATGCATTGCTGTATTCCCAAACAAGGCCAATATTGTCTGATTGTGGATGTAATTCCATCAGGAACTCTGAAAGATGGACACAAGTGTTGGTTCCATGGTTTCCTTACTCAACAATTACCCACATAGGCAGTTCTTTTCGGGTTCCTTGGTGACCAAGATCGGCCGTGAGTCCATCACAAAACTGTTGCGTGGAGAATCCTTGTGCAAGTGCAGGGTGTGTCGGGCGATCAGTTCTTTTGCCATAAGGAGAAAGACCTCATCGATGTTACGAGCCTCTTTAGCTGATGTCTCCAAAACTGCCAGGAGCCCAAATTTCTCAGCCAACGTGCAGGACTCTTCAAACAGGACCTGACGGTTCTCCACCAAGTCCGACTTGTTGCCTGTGAAGGAGCCACAAAACATTTGTGAACCAACAAAGCTTTGACATACCACAAGGAAAGATGCCCAATCTAAAGACTTATGTTATAAGTCACAACTCATCACAGCTCAATATGAAGCAAAAAAAGATATATTTATTGAGGACTTATCCAAGACACAAAAATAAGTTAAAAACAATCATTAAAACCACCTTCTTAATCCAAATGTAATTGTAAATCTCTATAGCAGCAGAACAAGTGCCACAGTGTGTGTAAAGTGATTAATGAAAAAATCAATGTGCAATGAATTGCATAACCCTCCAATAACAATCCAAGCAAAACCACAATTACAAAAATTGAACAATACAAAAACTATGAAAAGTACAAAAATGCAAAAATATGTACACGACCAATGAAAAGTGCTAAATGCGTGATCCATGCAGAACCCCAATGCAAAAAGAAAAATACAAAAACTATAAAAAAAAGTACAAAAAATACAGAAGTACAACAGTATGTACACGACCAATAAGAAGTACTTGATGCAGGTAGTGTATAATACGTGGGATGCTTGTGCAAAGTAGCAGGCTAGTCAAGATCAAGCAACAGTGCTGCTATAAGATAATTATATACAAACAAAGTGCAAGATAGTGCTAATGCTTACCAATGTAGGATGGCTGCTGCATATAGAGAGAAGGGGGGGGGGGGGGAGACGCCTTGCGCGTTCACAGCGTGCGGCTGCTTCTATGGAAGCTGAGCCTCCATAGAGGCAGCCGCACGCTGCTAACGCGCAAGGCGTCTTCCCCCTTCTCTCTATGCAAGGAGAGAAAAGGAAGGAGAAAGAAATGAAAGGCAAAGGACAAAGTGAAGGAAAAGGGACAAGCACAGGGGGAAAAAAGGAAAGAAAGGAGCAAAAACAAAGGAAAAGACAAGGTAAATCTAAAGGAAATGAAAAGTAAAAGAAAACAAACAAACAAACAAACATGTTTCTATTGTTCTCAGAACACAAACAACAACAACACACACACACACACACACACACACACACACACGAGACAACCTACCAATAAGCATCACCATCAGGTTGGCGGCTCCATATTTCTCCACTTCATGGATCCAGTGGGGGACAGACTCGAACGTCTGCCGCCGAGTGACGTCATAGGCGATGATGGCCCCATGGGCACTGCGATAGTAGCTCTGTGTGATTGTACGGAACCTCTCCTGACCAGCCGTGTCCCAGACCTGTACCTGAAGGAGATCATCACATTACTGAGCTTCACCAAGCACCTGTTTAGCACTCAGAGCATATCAATAGCACATTTAATATGCATGCCGACAATGTGGATCATTAATATAAAAAAAAAAACTTTTACATTTAAAAGTTTAACAGAAGGTTTATTGCCCTACTTCTTCCTACTTCTCAGGCCTGCTGACCGCAGAAGTTTCAAGCAGATCAGGACTTATGTAATTATTTTACTGTACACATTAGCAGAGAGCAAACAAAAGCTTTCATCATTAGTGGGGTAGGTTGATTGGACACTGTGCTTCAAAAAGTTTAGAGAAGTCACAGATGCTATTTTCACTCCTTCCCCTGGATAAATAATGGGCAGCTAGAAGGGGAAGGGGGAACATGGCAGCTCTTATAGCTGATCTGACCAGGTCTGCCATTTTAAAATACTTTACCACTAGTTTAGAATCTGCTTTGATAGATGTTACTTCAGCCTGTTTTGCCACATTAAAGCGGGATTGTCACCATAAAAATCAAATTTTAACAGCAACTGGTCTGAGTGTATTAAGTGATAAAGATGCTAATCCTGCATTCAAAACTTTTTCAGCTGTGATGGTTTGGAGTTATTAAATACCTTTGGAGCACTGGCCCTTTAATAGCCATTGCCATTCAGTTGCATGCTGGGGGTTCTTTTTATCTATAATATATTCCTCCTCTTCCCTTTATTTCTCTGCCTAGCTGAAACATGATCCTCTGCTCACTTGTGTTTACAAGTAGTGTTGGGCGAACGGTGTTCGCCACTGTTCGGGTTCTGCAGAACATCACCCTGTTCGGGTGATGTTCGAGTTCGGCCGAACACCTGACGGTGCTCGGCCAAACCGTTCGGCCACATGGCCGAACTAAGAGCGCATGGCCGAACGTTCCCCGAACGTTCGGCTAGCGCTGTGATTGGCCGAACGGGTCACGTGGTTCGGACCCGAACGCGCTCTGATTGGCCGAACTGTCACGTGGTTCGGGTAAATAAATACCCGAACCACGTCATATCTCCGCCATTTGTCTGTGGGTTTAGCTTTGGGTAGGCAGGCAGGGTAGTTCGCGCTCCAGCCACGCTAGCCAGGGTCCCCCCTGTCATTGTGTCGCTGCTGGGAACAGTAGTACACCGCTCGCTCAGCCACACTATATAGCATTCTGTTTACTGCCACTCTGTGTACCTCGCTCAGCCACATTATATAGCATTCTGTTCACTGTTCTGTGTCTGCTGGGAATAGTGGTACACCGCTTGCTCAGCCACACTATATAGCATTCTGTTTACTGTTCTGTGTCTGCTGGGAATAGTGGTACACCGCTTGCTCAGCCACACTATATAGCATTCTGTTTACTGTTCTGTGTCTGCTGGGAATAGTGGTACACCGCTCGCTCAGCCACACTATATAGCATTCTGTTTACTGTTCTGTGTCTGCTGGGAATAGTGGTACACCGCTCGCTCAGCCACACTATATAGCATTCTGTTTACTGTTCTGTGTCTGCTGGGAATAGTGGTACACCACTCGCTCAGCCACACTATATAGCATTCTGTTTACTGCCACTCTGTGTACCTCGCTCAGCCACATTATATAGCATTCTGTTCACTGTTCTGTGTCTGCTGGGAATAGTGGTACACCGCTCGCTCAGCCACACTATATAGCATTCTGTTTACTGTTCTGTGTCTGCTGGGAATAGTGGTACACCGCTCGCTCAGCCACACTATATAGCATTCTGTTTACTGTTCTGTGTCTGCTGGGAATAGTGGTACACCGCTCGCTCAGCCACACTATATAGCATTCTGTTTACTGTTCTGTGTCTGCTGGGAATAGTAGTACACCGCTCACCCGCCACTGTATAGCATTGTGCTCTGTGTCGCTGCTGGGAATAGTGGTACACCGCTCACCCGTCACTGTATAGCATTGTGCTCTGTGTCGCTGCTGGGAATAGTGGTACTGTATAGCATTTCTGTACTGCCACTGTACTGCTGCCAGTCAGCGTGTACTGTAAGGATAAGTGAAATGAGGAAGAAATCCGGTGAAAGAGGGAGGGGCAAGGGAAGAGGTGTTTCCCCTGACGGTTCACGTACAGGCCACAGGGGAGCACCCAAGAAAACCCACTCAATACCGCCCATGTTGTCCAGGACAACAACCCTCACAAATCCAAAAGAACAGGACCAGTTAATTACTTGGATGACCTCTCAAGCGTCCAGCAGTGGGTTAAGCAGCACCAGCACATCACGCACGAGGTCCGAGTCCTCAGCCAGTTACAAGGAGCCAGTGGGCACAAAGCTGACACAACCGGCAGCGACACCACGCACACAACTGCCAGATAACCAGTCCGATGAATTACCTCAGGACACAATGGGGTATTCGCAGGAGCTATTCCCAGCCCAACAAACTTCCACCTTTCAAAGGTCAATGGAGGAACAGCCAGAAATGTTGTGCCTGGATTCACAACCGTTAACTGTGGGAAATGCACCGCGCACTGAAATACAAGGCGAGTCCGAGGAGGACTCGGAAACCCAAATCCCAGAGCAATTTGGGCAGGAGGGGTTGCAATTGCAGGAGGTCGGCCGACAAGATCTGGAAGACGACGTTGGAGTGTGCTGCGCAGAGGTTGTTGTGGGGAGCTCTACTCCACGGCGGCGGCCCACAATGACATATGACGAGTTTGAGGAGATGGAAGAGGAGGGTATGGACAATGTGGACAGAGACCCAGATTTTGTTTGTGAACGAGAACATCGCCGTCGTAGCAGCAGCACAGATGAGTCTGTTGAAGAACCCACTGCTGCACGAGTTCGCCTTGTGCCACAAGGTAGGCGGCGCGCAATTTCAGGCACCACAAGCGTGGAAGTTCAAGTGAGAGGCAAAAGAGGAGCAAACAGAAATCGCCAGCAAGGAGGCAGGTGCTCCAAAGTCTGGGCTTTCTTTGAAGACTGCACTGAGGATGTTACCATGGCGATTTGCAAGGTGTGCAAGACCCGCCTGAGCAGGGGGAAAAGTATTAACAACCTCTCCACCACCAGCATGAGCCGTCACATGCTATCCAAACATCCCACTCTGTGGGCAAACGCGTCAGGACAGGGTACCAGCAACAACACTGCCTCCCTTGGATTCACCAGACTCACCACCAGACCCGCCTCAGCAGCAGCAGTAGCCCAGCCATTGCGTGGTTCACAACATTCACAAACATCAGACGACGCTGACACTGTCACTTTCCGGAGTAGTGCTCTTGAGGTCTCCCAGTGTTCATCAAACACAACAACCAACAGCCCTTCCGTGTGCAGCGCTACGGTTCAGTTGTCTGTGTCGGAGATGTTTGAGCGCAAGAGGAAATTGCCAGCAAATGACCCCCGGGCCGTGGCAGTAACAGCCAGCATAGCCAAGCTTCTGGCCTGCGAAATGCTGCCATATCGAGTGGTGGAGACAAACAGCTTCAAGGGCATGATGTCAGTGGCCATCCCACGTTACGTGGTTCCCAGCCGCTACCACTTTGCGCGCTCTGCAGTGCCTGAGTTGCATGAGCACGTGGTCAGCAAAATAACCCGAAGCTTGAAGAATGCCGTTGCCTGCAAGGTTCACCTCACCACTGACACCTGGACGAGTGCGTTCGGCCAGGGTCGATACATCTCCCTTACCGCGCACTGGGTGAACCTTGTGGAGCCTGGCAGCGATTCCTCACCTGCTACGGCACGGGTGTTGCCCACGCCACAAACAGCTGCACCGCCGTCCCTCCCACTGGATAACAACAGCAGCACCTACCTCTATGACTCCTTCTCCTCCAACGCATCTCAAAGCTGTACCTCATCCGGAAACGCTAACCCAGCAGCAGTAGGATCGTGGAAGCAGTGCAGCACAGCTGTTGGCATGCGTCAGCAAGCGTTGCTGAAGCTAATCTGCCTTGGGGATAAGCAGCACACAGGGGAGGAAATTTGGAGGGGAATAAAGGAACAGACGGATTTGTGGCTGGCACCGCTGGACCTGAAACCGGGCATGGTTGTGTGTGATAATGGGAGTAATCTCATTCGCGCTTTAAGGTTGGCTAAGCTGACACACATCCCTTGCCTGGCGCACGTGATGAACCTAGTAGTTCAGCGGTTCCTGAGGACATACCCAGGCGTGGCCGATCTTCTGTTGAAGGTGCGTCGAGTGGCCAAACATTGTAGAAATTCCAGTACTGCTTCGGGGGCACTCGCCAAGATGCAGGAGCGCTTCAATCTCCCCCACCATTGCTTGCTGTGTGATGTCCCTACGCGCTGGAATTCTACGCTGCACATGCTAGCCCGCTTTTGCGAGCAGAAGAGTGCAGTGGTCCAGTACATGACGGCGCAGTACCGAGGCGCATCCGGCCAGCTGCCAAGCTTCTGTGGATCCGATTGGGCCAACATGTTGGACCTCTGCCAAGTCCTCCAAAATTTTGAGCAATCCACGTTGCTTGTGAGCAGTGACAACTTTTCAGTCAGCATTACCATACCACTGCTGTGTTTACTGAAGAGGTCGATGTTAAAAATCAAGGAAACAGCTGTCATGATGCAACTGGGGGAATCTGAAGGAGAAAACGATCAGCGTGATGGTACCAACATCAGGCCATCGGCCTCAGGGAACGCTGGCCCCAGCAGCTATGACGAAGAAGAGGAGGAGGAGGAACAGCTGGAGTTGGAGCAGGAATTTCATGCCACCACTGACGAGGGCCAGAGCGGTGCACGTTGGACTTCCACAATTCAACGCGAATGGTCAGCAGAAGCAGACCAGGAGGAAGGTGACGACTATGATGCATCACAACAACTATCACAACGCTCACAAGAGGATGATGAGGATTCTGGTAGGACTCTGGCACACATGGCTCAATTCATGCTAGACTGCATTGAACGTGACCCACGCATTGTGCGCATTCTGGACAACACCAATTACTGGGTTTATACCCTTCTGGATCCACGGTACAAACACAATGTTCCAAAACTGCTTGAAGAAAGAGTCAGACAGGTCAAAATGGAAGAATACCAGCAGGCCCTTGTGGAGACTTTAGAGAGGAGATTGACATCCTCCCCCTCCTCTAGCCAGTTGTACGCAGACAGACTGACTTCCGCAAACCCAGGACGACCAGGAGGGCAGCAAACAACGCAAGCCGCAGCTAGTACCCAAAAGGGAACGGTATCGGCAGTGTCCTTGGAGTGGGAAAATTTTCTGACACCCATGCAGCAGCAGCCCACTGAACAGCAAGCGTGCAGATCCACCTCCAACACCGATCGCCTGGAGAAGATGGTCAAGGACTACATGTCAGATGACGTAGCTGTGTCGAACAATCCATCTGCACCCTTCAACTATTGGGTATCGAAGCTAGACACCTGGCACGAACTGGCAATGTACGCAATAGAGGTGCTGGCTTGCCCGGCAGCCAGCGTTATGTCGGAACGCTGTTTCAGTGCTGCCGGAGGCATCGTCACAGATCGGCGTATCCGCCTCTCTACAGAAAATGCAGACCGTCTGACTCAAATTAAAATGAATCAATCCTGGATTGGAAATGACTACGCAACACTCCAGGACCCCAACCAAGTAACATGACCAATGAACATCTGGGATGGTGTAGCGTTTCCGGTCCCTGTTTATAGAACCTCTCATCTGTATTACATTTATGACTGCATGGCGGCAAAAAGCATTGCTGCTATATCCGCACGCTTTTTGTCCTCATGCAAGGCCTGGGTTGTTGTGTCTCAAAAACCGTGGCCTTCTACTCCTGCGCCTGCTCCTGTTCCATCACGTCTGCTGCTGCTGGGTTAGCGTTGCCGCGTGGTCCCTGTTTATTGAACCACTTATCTTTATTACATTTATGACTGCATGGCGGTACAAAGCATGCTATCCGCACGCTTCTTGCCCTCATGCAATGCCTGGGTTGTTGTGTCTCACAAAGCGTGGCCTTCTCCTCCTGCGCCTCCTCCTGTTCCATCACGTCTGCTGCTGCTGGGTTAGCGTTGCCGCGTGGTCCCTGTTTATTGAACCACTTATCTTTATTACATTTTATGACTGCATGGCGGTACAAAGCATGCTATCCGCACGCTTCTTGCCCTCATGCAAGGCCTGGGTTGTTGTGTCTCACAAAGCGTGGCCTTCTCCTCCTGCGCCTCCTCCTGTTCCATCACGTCTGCTGCTGCTGGGTTAGCGTTGCCGCGTGGTCCCTGTTTATTGAACCACTTATCTTTATTACATTTATGACTGCATGGCGGTACAAAGCATGCTATCCGCACGCTTTTTGTCCTCATGCAAGGCCTGGGTTGTTGTGTCTCACAAAGCGTGGCCTTCTCCTCCTGCGCCTCCTCCTGTTCCATCACGTGTGCTGCTGCTGCTGCTGGGTTAGCGTTGCCGGTCCCTGTTTATGGAACCGCTTATCTTTATTACATTTATGACTGCTTGGCGGTACAAAGCATGCTATCCGCACGCTTCTTGCCCTCATGCAAGGCCGGGGTTGTTGTGTCTCACAAAGCGTGGCCTTCTCCTCCTGCGCCTCCTCCTGTTCCATCACGTGTGCTGCTGCTGGGTTAGCGTTACCGGTCCCTTTTCCTGGAACCTCTTATATGTATTACATTTATGACTGCATGCCGACAAAAAACATGTTACCTGTGCAAAGAAAACAGACATTTCCCGCATTTAAAAGACAGTTTTCCCTTTGAAACTTTAAAATCGATTTTCTCAAAAACTATAAGCTCTTTTTGCTAATTTTTTTTCCTCTTGTACCCACTCCCAAGGTGCACATACCCTGTAAATTTGGGGTATGTAGCATGTAAGGAGGCTTTACAAACCACAAAAGTTCGGGTCCCCATTGACTTCCATTATGTTCGGAGTTCGGGTCGAACACCCGAACATCGCGGCCATGTTCGGCCTGTTCGGCCCGAACATCTAGATGTTCGCCCAACACTATTTACAAGCAAGGCTGAGTTGACTCAGCGATTGGAGGCGAAAAGAAAAAAAAATTAAGGGAAGAAATGACATCAGTATTTAGCCTCAAACTGGGCAAAAAACATGGCCGCCACCAGGAACAGAATTCTCTTCATTTACTATATAAAATTCACTGAAATCAAAACTTGGACAGTACAATACATGTGTTATGTAAGTAGATCAAGTATTTATCTACTTATATGTGTATTTTCCATTTCATAGTATGGCTAATCCTCCTGCTTTAGTGTGTGTTTAAACTATTGTATCTGGAACAATCACTGTACAAAGTGTGTACAGTATTTAGATGGTACATCTGGTGACTGTAATCCTGCAAACAGCCACTGAAGTGACTCCAAAGTTCTGGATTACAACCTAAAGGATTAGTGATATACTTGAAAGTTGGATTAAAGTATGTTTTTCAAATAATAAATACAAATGCTACATTGTGTAAAATGTACACAGCCTTAGGGAATTGTGGTTAATGACTAAATAATTTATACATGAAAATTGGCCAAAATTCACAAGATCCTGCTGGTGATAATAAGGCAAGTGCAAATTTATCACCACTCATCAAGTTGTATTTTAAGTAAATTCACTAAAGAAGCTTGCCTTATTAACATGTAGTGATAAGCTTTCACAGTGAGAGTGTTGTCTTATCACTCCGGTCCTTAAAGTGAACCTCCGGACTAAAAATCGACTCAGCAGCACTGAAAAGGCTTGGTGTTTCTTTATCAGTTTCACAGCATCAGAACTTTATTTCTCTTATACAAGCCTCATTTTTAGCTGCACAGAAGAAAACTGCCCGGGCATTTTTCCCCTAATGCTGTGCAAAGCATGATGGGATTTCTGATGTTGTTCTCGTTCTACTGTTTTGGTGCAATTTTTTTTTTTACAATTTGAATTTGAGATTTGAAGCCTAGTGTGTGCAGCTGGGAGGGGTAATCAGGACACAGGACAGTTGGAACTGTGTCTCCTGCTCCTTGTCACCTCCTTTCAACCAAAAAGATGGCTGCCCCATGACAAAGATGGCAGCCCCCATGAATCACAAACAATTGCCTGTTCTTTTAAAACAGGGTGGGTAAGAGATTATAATACCTATCTATTCTAATTAACATAACTAATGTAACTTGATGACAGTATGTTTGTTTAGGCTGAAGTTCCCCTTTAAGTTATCACCTTTGTAGTTATTCTCACATGCAGTAGGTAGGGAGGGGAGGAGCACACACAGGCAGGATTTAGCTCCACCCCCTCATGCTGCCAGGAAAAATTACAGCTAGCCTGTGAAGGACAGCCAGGGAAGGAGAGAGAGGCTGTGTGTGTCTCTGTGTGTTAATGTCTGTGTGTGTCCAAATATTCTGAAAGTAACCTTCTACATATCTTATGGGAATGCCCCCTCATTAAAAAAACAGAAAAGTATGGAATTTGATGTTCGATGAAGTGTCCATATTAACCACTTGAGGACCGTAGGCATACACCCTCTAGTGACCAGGCTATTTTTTTTACCAATTAGGTCACTGCAGCTTTAAGGCCACGCTGCACGGCCGTACAACTCATCACAGAAGTGATCCCCCCCCCCTTTTCTGCCCACCAACAGAGCTTTCTGTTTGTGGGCTCTGATCCCTCCTGAGATGTTTGTTTATTTATTTATAAGTATTTATTTCCTGTTTTTAAAAAAAATAAATTTCCCCCTTTTTATCTTTATTTCCCTCCCCCGCCAGCCAATCACAGCGATCGACTCTCATAGACATCAGCCTATGAGAGCTGATCGCTCTCCGTGACTCCAGAGGGGACAGACGTGCCACACGGCTGTCCCCAGTGCAGCGCAGTCTTAGATCGCAGCGCTGTAGTGTTCTTAGACGGCGGTTTCCCCGTCTAACAGTCTTCTAGCGATTTTCTGCAAAACCCCGCCCCAGGACTTGACGCCAATTGGCGTTAGGCGGTCCTGGGGTGGCCGCCACGATCACGCCTGTCGTGGTCATTGTATAGTTACAAGGTCATGACATCACACTGTGGGAGGGGTTTCACCACAATATGAGCCATACAGACCTCCCCTGATTATTGGAGAAAAGGGAAAGATTTCTGGTGGGAAAGGGTTATCAGCTACTGATTGGGATGAAGTTCAATTCTTGGTTAATGTTCCCCATGTTCAGAGGTGGCTACACACGATACTATAAATTGATCTGATTTTACAGCAACTCCATAAAAAAAAAAAAAAAAAAAAAAAAAAAAGATTGGACTTCCAGAAAAAATCTAAAGCTTTTTTTTATTCGACCAAAAAATTGGACAGATTTTCCATTTTTATTCAATAAAAGTTGATTGGGAATGGTGGATTTTTCTGATCAATTTTTATGAAAATTGAATGGTGTGTGGTAGATTGTCCATTTATTAATATATACATCCAAGCAATTTTCTCAGTTTCCAATCATGTTTATCCTAAATGAGGAAAAATTTAACATAGATGTGTGGTACATTGGTCAGATTTTTGAAATGTTACAATCGGTCAGAAAAAATTGATTGCAATTCTTGAATTGAACAGATATTTGAAAAATTGTATGGTGTGTGGCCACCTTAAGACTCACCTCTTAGATACTTTTATTTGAAAAACATAACAATGGTCATGTGACCAGATCAATAATTGATCAATAGATACGCAGCTGCTTTATTAAACCTGAAAGTTGATGCAATAGATAGATGATGGACCTGATGGGTACATAAAGATACCATATTTTTCTTACTGGTCCGTGGCTTACTGGTCCCCCCTAAAGAAAAAAAAAACGAAAAACAAAAAAATCCTTACCTTGACCTTCTTTCCATCAACATTCAAATTACGAACTGTGAAGTCCACCCCGATGGTGTTCTGGTGTTTGTCAGTGAAGATCCCAGACTGGAAGCGTTGCACCACACAAGTCTTCCCTACGTTTGAGTCGCCAATCAGAATTATTTTAAAGAGGAAATCAAAAGGTTCATCCATGGGAGGACTGAGTTCAGACATGGTCTTCACTGCTGAGGGCCCGGGGGTCAGTGGAACGTCTATGAATGATCAGGAGAGGCGGAACATGATGCTGATCCTAAGTGAAGGAAGGGATAATGTTAAAAGAAATGCATAGGTCTTTTTATCTGTGTTTAGCAAGAAATCAGTTATTCAAAAATATACCAGACAGCCAAAACATGAAAACCAACACTTAAAGGATTCCTGAGGTGAGAAAAAAAATAACTATTTTTACTCACCTGGGGTTTCTTCCAGCCCCAACAAGTGACTTGTTGGGGCTGGAAGAAACCCCAGGTGAGTAAAAATAGTTATTTTTTTCTCACCTCAGGAATCCTTTAAGCAGCTCCGGTCTTCCTCTATCTCCCACCGGCAGCCTCTGAAGATCACCGACATCGACCCCGGATGAGTTGGCGTCTTCTGCGGATGTGGGAGTGTACGCCTGTGTCTCAGAGCATACTGAGCCCATGTAGTAGTACTGCGCAGACGCAGTACGCTCCTGGTGATGCGGGTGCGCACGGCGTGGGCTGACCAAAGCTGGGGCAAGGGACACATGTGACTTGTAGAGGCTTGAAGAAATCCCTGGTAATAATTTTTTTTATTTTTTTTTTAATGGCACCTCGGGAGTCCTTTAATATCATGAATGCTCCTCTTATGCCACCAAAACAGCTCTGAGCCATTGAGGCGTGGGCTCCACAAGACTTCTGAAGGGGTCCTGCTGTGGTATTCAGCCTCATGGTATTAGCAGCAGATCCAACTTTTGTGAGGTGAGGCCTTCATTGTTCTTGTTTTAACAGCACATTCAACAAATGCTCAAATGGACATCTGGCATTTTAAATTCAATCCAACTGTTGTCTATGAAGCTTGCACACATAAGCTCTCTGCTGTGTTTGCGTTATTCTTATCTCCTGAAATCAGTGATTGAAAAACCTGGAAGCTCCCTGTGGCATCTCCTAAGTGACTGATAAGCCTCTAGAGCGAAAAGAAAGGTAAAGTGCCCATACACTTCCATTTTAAATTGGAAGCATTTTTCAGCACACTTGAGCGATTTTATGGGCAGAATCGAGTGTGTTTTTGATTGGAATAGTATCGGAAATGTTGAAAATAAATGGTCGAAATGACAACTATCTTATCGTGTGTCGGCGCGATCGATGAAGCGGCTCGATTATTTGTACTATATAGAGGCATTCAGGGGGCCGTATCGGAGTGCAGTGTCATCAATAGTGGGCGTAATTAGTCGAGAACATAGTAAAAACGGAACATGAACCGTATATGTGTGTAGCAGGCGGATGATAAAATTACTGTCGATTTTTGTTTGAGATTCGATTCATGCTATCGATCGCACGGGAAACCGGGTGAAAAAAAGTAACGTGTTCCCAGCGTTAGAGCATCAGTCGGTGGCCTAATCCACTGATCCACTTTTTGCCCTGCCTGCGGAAACCACTTTATTGTGTCGGCACTGCAGTCTCTCCTCCCCTCTCCATAAAGACAGAACTGTTCTGCTGCTGCTGCTTAGTGAAGCATCTGTACAGCATTGGGGCCCATGCAGTGTCAGTCCGCAGGATTGAGTTCAGTCCTGGCGGGCAACACAAACTATGTTCATCTTGTGGGTGTCTACTTACCTTAAAGGACATCCGAGGTGAAAATGAACTGAAGAGAAAAACAATTGTATGCATTCTCCTCCTATAAAAATTACATTTTTTTTTCAGATATCCCACAGTTTTATTTTGTATTTAACCACTTCAGGATTCTGCGTATGCTTAAGTACGCCCCTGAATCCTGAAGTGGATTGCATGGGCGGCCGTTCCATGTCAGTTCACAGAGCGTGTCTCCGTGAACACCCTGCGAGCCGCCGATCGCGGCTCGCAGGGTAAATGTAAACACGCGGGGATCTTCCCCGGTGTTTACATATATACGGCGCTGCTGCGCAGCAGCGCCGTAGAGGAGATCGGCGATCCCCGGCCTCTGATTGGCCGGGGATCGCCGGCATCTGATAGGCTAAAGCCTATCCCATCAGGCGCAGGACGGAAATCCGTCGTGCGCCGCTCACAGAGGGAAGGAGAGGGAGGGAAGGGGAAGGAGGCCAGGAAGCGCTGCGGAGGGGGGCTTTGAAGAGCCCCTGCAAGCGCAAGCAGCCGGCGGCGATCAGACCCCCCCCAGCAGGACATCCCCCTAGTGGGGAAAAAGGAGGGGGGGGGGGGGAAGTCTGGTCACCCTGGCTGCTATCTGATCGGTGCTGCGGGCTGGAAAGCCCACGCAGCACTGATCAGAAAAATACCCCCCTGGCACAGAAGTGGTTAAATCTAGTTTTTAAGTTTTTACTGCTTCATTGTCTCTGATCATTGACACCTTCATTGAAGTACGCTAGAGCTCAAATCTATGAGTTATTGACCCTTTTTATCTCTTTCCTGCTCTCAGAAGACATTTACTGACAGGAACTTTTTTTATGGCTGTAATTACTAATCAGTGAGGGTTATGGTATAGTCTGACCCAGTCCAACATGGACAGAAACTGTCTCTTGCATACCTGATTTTTAACTCTTTCAGGCAGAGAAAGAAAAAAAAAAAAGGAACACAGCATAGTTATTTGTGTGCTAGGCACTGTACATAAACATGTCTATCTCATCATGTCACGGGTCGCCTCGGTTGTCCTATAAATTCCCCCCAGCAACAACAGTCAATCAGTGATACAACACAATGGAATAGTAACGACCTTGTCAGTGACGTCCAGGGACAAATGTACGCACTTTATAGTGGCCATACATGGTACAATTTTTTCATCCAATCTTACCATTTCTATGTAATATAAGGGAACTGCCTAAATTATCCTTTCAGTATATTCACTTAATTTACCCTTATACTACACAGAAATGGTAAGATTGGATGAAAAAAATTGTACCATGTATGGCCACCATTAGATTTTCAGCCCAGGACAATCATGTTTGTTTCCACCTAGGGGAACAGTGTATTTGGCTTAACCTACTGACTGCCAGCAAAAGTTGATAAAATATAACAATGTGAACAAGCTGGAGTAAGTTTGCCAAAATTCTTGCAAAAGATGGGGCGGAACTGTACAAAATATGTTTTTCTCCAGAAAATCCCTGTAACTACCACAGCTTAAAGTGGACCTGAGCTCAGAACTTCCTCTCTCCTCTAAAAGATACGCCACCCAGCATAATAACCTTTAAAGAAAACATTTGTACAGCTGATACAAATCCTGCAATTCATTTGCAAGGTTTCTACTTCCTGTTTTCATGGTAGCAGACATATTAACATCCTGTGCTTTCAAATGAGCTTATCTACCGTGGCAGTCAGCTGACACAGGGGAGAGATCAAATTACGACTTGCAGTGGCGTAGCTAAGAAGCTGTGGGCCCAATGATCACTACTATTCAAATCAACTATAAAAGTGAGTATTATCAGCACAGGACCTATAAAGAGTTAATACTGTGTTTGAGGGGTGGGCTCCTCAGGGCCCCTCTAGCCCAAGGGCCCCGATGTGGTCGCTGCCTCTGCACCCCCTAGTGCTAAGCCACTGACGACTTGCGATTAGACACAGATGAGGGGGAATTAGACAGGCTAAACTCTCTAAATATATACAGGGTGCATTTCTCTGTGTTTTCTTTCTGTCCTGTGCAAGAGTTCAGGTCCACTTTAAAGGGAACCTGAAATGATATGGAGGCTGCCATATTCATTTTCTGTTTGCCTCGTTCTTGTTTCCGGTGCATGATTCAGACACTACTGCAACTACAGAGATCAGTGGAACTGCCAGGCAACTGGTATAGTTTCAAGTAAATAAATATGGCGCCCTCCATATCCCTCTCACTTCAAGTTCCCTTTAATTATGTGATGTGCTGGTTCTTTGTTTGTAACTGGCAGTAGAACAAAGGTTATATAAATATACACAAAAAGAGTCTTTCTGCCTGAAGAGATGAAAGTATAATCGCTCAATAGATGCTAAACTGCCCATTAAACACAACAGAGAGATATAAGTGTCACAGCCGGAAGGCCTGATGTGGCTTTTATCACTAGAGAATGACAGAGAAACCAGTTCTGTAAAATATTGAAGACCTTTCCTTATTCCCCCGACACATGTGGTGTCAGTTTACTGCAGATATTAAGTCTGCAGTAAAGAGCAAAACCCCATTCATAAAAACTCATGAACTACCGTCTTTCCCCGAAAATAAGACACTGTCTTATATTAATTTTTGCTCTAAAAGATGTGCTAGGGCTTATTTTCAGGTGATGTCTTATATTTCTATTCAGAAGTGTTCTCAGCAGAACATTTTCTGTTCCTTTGTACTGTGCTGTTCATGGATTTGAAAGTATGCTGTGTACTGATCAGGCACCTGCCCTTTCATCCCTGCACACAGCTGAGTGATAACCTTGTGCTGAAATGACAGGACCGGTGCCCAATCGGCACTGCACCCACTGTGTCCCAGCTTGCTGGCTGACCTCTTCCTCCTGTGCAATCTACTGATCAGGCACCTGCCCTGTCTTCCCTGCACACAGCTGATAAACTTGCTTTGTGCAGGATGACCTGTTCAGTGCCGATTTGCACTGCATCACTGTGTCCCCACTTACTGGCTGCCTTTTCCTCCTCTAACTTCCGCTAGGGCTTATTTTAGGGGTAGGGCTTATATTTCAAGCATGCTCAAAATTCCAGCTAGGCCTTATTTTCAGGGTAGGACTTATTTTCAGGGAAAAAGAGGGTATATATAATCTCATCACAAAGCAGCAGAGAATACCCAAACCGCTAGGAATTTATAGGCAAACCACACCAAGCATTGCTTTTTAGTAGGAGGGCTTTTTGGTCTCTTTTGGCCTGCTATACTTTACTATACAGTAGTTCTGCACCTGCGCAGTACCGTCCTGATGACGTCAGTCAGACCACATGACCCGCGCTGTGGAGAGCAGAAGAGGCCGACCTGGAACCCGACCTGGCGAGGTCGGGCTCTGCAGTGGAAAAGACCGGGAGCCTCCAGAGCTGCGGCGAGGGCACAGGACGGCTGCCACAGGCTGGAGGAAGCCCCGGGTAAGTGGATTTTTTTTTTTCAAATACCTTGAACCATTACTTTAACCTCCCTGGCGGTTAATTTTTTTTTACAAATTGTGAAAAAAAAAAATTTTACAATTTTTTTTTTGTTTCATGTAAAGCTACTAGAGTGGTAGCTACATAAAACACCACTAGAGGGCGCATGTGGCCCTCTAGTCCGATCGCCGCCGGCAACAATAGCAAACAGGGGAACGCGTATATAACGCGTTCCCCTGTTTGGCTTCTCCTGTCGCCATGGCGTCGATCGGCATGACGTCATGGACGTCAGCCGATGTCCTGACGTCAGGCGCACTCGATCCAGCCCATAGCGCTGCCCGGAACTCATTGGTCCGGGCAGTGCAGGGCTCTGGCGGGGGCCCTCTTCTGCCGCTGCGTGCGGGCGATCGCCGCAGAGCGGCGGCGATCAAGCTGTGCGCGCAGCTAGCAAAGTGCTGGCTGCGCGCACAGCAATTTACAGTATAAAAAAAAAATCGCCCCACCAGGGGCTGAGAATGAGATATCTCCCTGTGCGGCATAGCCCGAGCTCAGCTCGGGCTTACCGCCAGGGAGGTTAAAGACACAGCTCTGAATTTCCTTAGTGCACTTCTTCTTTGGGCTGATGCAGATATCTTTAGAATATTGCAAAAAATGCAGACCTGCCAGGAGACATAGGGCATGATGCAATTAAATTTTTTCTCCTAAGTTCTCTCCTAGGTGATTTTTTTTTTACATCTTATCAATAAAATGCCTTTTAAGCCACAAGCAAGCAAGAGAATACTCTGAATAATTTTGTCAGTATTTTTCACCTACTTTTTGGTAATTTTTTAATTGCCAAGTAGTGACAAGTTATTTAATTGAAGATGAAAAATGATCTCCTAGGAGAAATCTTAGGAGAAAAAGTGAATTGCATCAGGCCCATTGGCATAAATTCACTAATGCTGGGAATACACGTTACGTTTTGTTTGCTGAGAATCGTTCCGATAGATGCCTTCGATGATAAAATTCCGACATGTCCGATTCTCCGATCGATTTTGTTCTACTCGACTTCTCATAGAAGTGAATGGCAAAAAATATAAGAAAAACAAGCGGAAGATAAGAGAATAGAGCAGAGGATCGAATGGCTAATAGACTGCACGGAGAATCGAACGCAAAAAACGTAACATGTATTCCCAGCATAAGAGCATACTGGTGATGATAAGACAAGTAAAAACTTATCACCATACATTGATCGGTATTTTTAGTGTTAATCCACTAAGGAAGCTTGCCTTATTAACATGCAGTGATAAGCTTTCACAGTGAGAGTGTTTTATAACTCAAGTCCTTATGTTATGACCTCTGTAGTTATTCTCACATGCAGTAGATAGGGAGGGGAGGAGCACACACACAAACAGGATGTAGCTCCATCCCTCCTGCTGCCGATATGATTACAGCTAGCCTGAGTAGGACAGCAGGAGAGCGTAGTGGCTGTGTGTGTGTGGCTGGGTCAGTGTGTGTTTCTGTGTCTCGGTGTGTGAATTTGTGTGTGTTTGTGTGAATAGATAGATAGATAGATAGATAGATGTATATGTATATATGCTTGGGTGTCTCTCTCTCCCTCCCTTTCCATGTGCCTGCTGTGCATATTTCCCTCTATACAGAGTCCCCTTCTGCATAAACTAGTAAAAAAATAAAAACAGACAGCTCAGAATGCTTCACTTTGCATTGCAGTCTGTAGTAACGCTGTACTGAAAGCGGATCCGAGATGAAAAACTAACTATAACAAGTAACTTGACTATATATCTTATCTAAAGTTTAGATAGTTCACACATCAAATCTAGCTGCAAACAGCTTTAATAGAAAATTATTATTTCTTCCTGTGATACAATGACAGCAGCCATGTTTGTTAACATTACACAGAGGCAGGCTTATCTGTATCTTGAGCACTCAGCCTGTGAAAAAAAACCTAATCCCCCCCTCCTCTGAAATCAATGGCTAGTAACACCTCCTCCTCCTGCCCAGACTGAGCTCCCATGAGCCCTTGCTACTGCCAAGGCTCTCTGAAACCTGTGGGCGTGGTTTATTTAGTTTATAGGGAATTAGAGTATTAAAACAAAAACAAAAAAGTATTTGGCTTGAGGAATGCCCTATAAACAATAGGAAAGGAACACAATTCTGCAATGAGTAAAAGTTCACCGCGGATCCACTTTAACTACAGCTCAGGCCAGGTGATAACTCCTCACACACTGTACACTTGCATTCCTCTCTGCGAATTAACATCCTGTCTTTAACTTTAGGATTCTGTTATTTTATGGATTGGGAAACCTTAACTTAAGAAATCACTCCTTAATTTAAAAGACAGAAGCCTTATTTTAAGGTTTGCCTGAGGTAAATTCTTTAGTGAAAACTAAATGCTTTACCACCATGGTGATAACAGTAAAAGAGAAAAAAAAAAAAAAAAAAAAAAAAAGCACAAAATCATTACTAAAGACAGGAGATGAGCTCAGTGAATTGTTGCCATTATTTTAAAGCTTTAGGCTACGTTCACATAGCAACATGAAACATTCAGTTATGTTATCAATAGGGTCCATTCACGTCATCAGTTTGGAACTGATTCCTTTGATCTGTCTCAGTGCAATGCAAACTCCCAACTCCCAACCTGCACAAGGTTTCACGACCGTGGATGCGTTTTCCACAGTGTGGTGGAAATGCATCTGCTCCAGACCCCAACCGGACACAAAACACCTTTGGGACAGACACTGCGCTGCCCTCTCCGAATGAGCGGTTTATGATCCATCTCAATGTGAACTGAGCCTCAGTCTGAAGATAGCAGGGAGCTAGCGCTGACAACCTGCTGGTCTTTCCACCTTGGTTCATCTGTTTGCCTATCTCTCCCTTATCACTACTAGAGGGTATCAGGCAAAAATTGGATGCATGCGGCTTCTGGAAGAATCTGGCGCAGCCATAAACGTTGATTGAAAATAATAGTCAAGCCGACTCCAATGGGCACCTGGCAATTATCCTTTTTTTTTTTTTTTTTTTTTTTTTTAAAACTAATTCATCAGGCGGCATCGGCGCTGGAGCGGCAACCTGGAAACACACCAATGCCCCCTCCTGGATAATGTAATGGTTAAGGGCTCTGCCTCTGACACAGGAGACCTGGGTTCGAATCTCGTCTCTGCCTGTTCAGTAAGCCAGCACCTATTCAGCAGGAGACCTTAGGCAAGTCTCCCTAACACTGCCACTGCCTATAGAGCGCGTCCTAGTGGCTGCAGCTCTGGCACTTTGAGTCCGCCAGGAGAAAAGCGCAATATAAATGTTGTCTTGTCTCTCCACCTTCCCTCCCCCCACCCCCCCCCCACCCCCCGGGACGCTGCTCCTCTTACCCTCTGAGCCAGCGGTCACTTCCTCTAGGATAGTCCACAGGTCACGCTGCTGATCTGAGGTCTATGATGATGAGGCGAGGGGACCGGGCACTATCCTAGAGGAAGCTGCTGCTGGCTCAGAGGGTAAGACAAGCGGTGGCTGCGGGGAGGGAGGAGGGAGCAGGCTGGCCACCAACCTGGCTAATCTATACAGGAGGCATCTACCTGGCTAACCTATACTACCTATACTGGGGGAGCATCCTCACAGGTTTGCCTCAGGTAGCAAAAAATATATTATGGGCCCTAAACTGGGGGGTGATTAGGGTTAGGCACCACCAGGTGTGGTCTTAGGGTTACGCACCACGGGGTGGCGGGGGGTATAGGGTTAGGCACCACCAGGTGTTAGGGTTACACACCACCGGGGGGTGGGGGGGCTAGGGGGGTATAGGGTTAGGCACCACCAGGTGTGGTCTTAGGGTTACGCACCACGGGGTGGTGGAGGGTATAGGGTTAGGCATCGGAAGAGGGAGGGTTTTGTGTAAGGGTAGGGTTAGATTTACCTATAGTAAAATATAGGTAACAATTACCGATATCGAACGCAAATTGTAACTTTAAATATAGTAGAGTATCAGTAAATTTAATGATATTCTATTATCGGCACTGTTCCCGGGCTCGATTTTCCACAGCCCCCGAAATTCACGTACGCCTTCTAGAGCGCTCAGACCAATCATACACGCCCTTCAGCCCCTTCTATTATTTTTGTAACCTAATAGATACGGAGATTTTGGGTAGAAGTGTTACCATAAGAAAGAGAACCGCAACTATAAATAACTTTGGAAACAAATACGGGTAGAAGGCTGCGCATCCCTGACCCAATACTACAGTTGAATGGCTAATCGCTGTGGCGTACACCGCCCCTCCTGGACTGAAATGTACGCCCGCATCCAAACAATGCAATACTGGTCTATGGAGAAAGTTTAGCTTCCATTATATTTTGCATGCAAAATACAATTTACTGGACATCTGCACCAACGTTGAGGTAATTCTCCGGAGCAGATGTCCTACACTATCTGACCTAAGTTAAAAGCATATGTCCTTAAAGAGTCTGAAGCGAGAATAAATCTCGCTTCAGACCTCATAGATAGCAGGGGCACGTGTGCCCCTGCTAAACCGCCGCTATCCCGCGGCTTAACGGGGGTCCCTGATCCCCCAAATCCCCTCGTTTCTGCGGAGGAGCGCTTCCTGGTTGGGGCAGGGCTAACCGCCGCAGCCCTGCCCCACGCGCGTCTGTCAGCGCGCATCTCCGCCTCTCCACCGCCCCTCTCAGACTTCCTTCACTGAGAGGGGCGGGGGAGAGGCGACGATGCGCCGCTGATAGACGTGACTGGAGGCAGGGCTGCAGCCGTTAGCCCTGCCTCCAGGAGCGACCAAGCCTGCGACCAAGTGTCGCAGTGGGGGGTTTGGGGGTGAAGGGACCCCCGTTTAGCAGCGCTATAGCGGCGGTTTAGCAGGGGCACTATGAGCTCTGAAGCGAGATTTATTCTCGCTTCAGAGTCTCTTTAACCCTGGCAGCAGCTAAGCAGAAATGTGTAACTTACGTTCAATATGAACAGCAGAGAATAAAGCCAGCACTCACCACATGGGTTGCACTTGAATGACTTATCACCTCATGTGCACCGCTTATACAGCTCAAATACACACTCAGCAATCAAACAGATGCAAGACATATGCATAACTAAATAGGTCAGATAGTGTAGGACATCTGCTCTGGAGAATTACCTCAACGTTGGTGCAGATGTCCAGTAAATTGTATTTTGCATGCAAACTATAATGGAAGCTAAACTTTCTCCATAGACCAGTATTGCATTGTTTGGATGCGGGGCGTGCATTTTTAGTCCAGGAGGGGCGGTGTACGCCACAGCGATTAACCATTCAACTGTAGTATTGGGTCAGGAATGCGCAGCCTTCTACTCATATTTGTTTCCATAATTTTGTAACTACCAGGCTAGCAGCTCCCATTGTGCTTTCCTGTTTGCATGGTAAGTATATAGTTATGCATATGTCTTGCATCCGTTTGATTGCCGAGTGTGTATTTGAGCTGTATAAGTTGTGCACATGAGGTGATAAGTCATTCAAATGCAGCCCATGTGGTGAGCGCTGGCTTTAATATCTGCTATAAATAACACCGAGGCCCACATTGGAAGTTTTGTTCCGTTTTTGTATACATACTTGGTAGTTGGTTAGCAAGATAGTAAAATATGAGTACAAAGTGCAGCCCTGCAAATGGCATTCTCTGCATTGTCCTGTAAAGCTTGTACACCGGAGCACTTTTTTTTGCTTTGCCCAGTGTTACATTTTTTTTTTTTTTTTTTTTAAAGAAGCCCTGCCTTCTCTAAACCTTTGAAGAGCTCCAAATGGGCACTTCAAGTGCCTGCGCCGACATAAACATAGGTATTAACTATGAGGAACAAAGAAAAAAAAAACTTTCACATTTTCAGTCTCTCTTTATGGAATGTGCAAGGAGGAACAGTTGACCTTTACACAAGAAAAAAAAATGTTGAAATTTTTTTTGAAAGGCATGGCCCATGGCTGAGGAGACATACAGATTTACTGTGCTGTTAGGGAGGAACACGCACACTACAAAATGGAAGGCGTCAGTGCCATGAAAGCCGGGGTGTAACTACAGGGGGAGCAGCCCTGCAATTGCATGGGGGCCCAGAGCTGTATGGGAGCCAAGGGCGTAGCAGCTGCTATGGGGCCCTGGAGCCGAGGGGGCCCAGGTGGTACTTGATGTATTCACCATTAACTTTCTTGTGTTCCTCCACCCTGTGATTTTATCTAAATGCCCATGGACTATATGCAGTGTAGATCACATGAGAATGCAAATCTCCCATTTAAAGAAAACCTGTAACAAAAAAAGTTCCCCTGGGGGTTACTTACCTCGGGTGGGGGAAGCCCCCGGATCCAAATCGAGGCTTCCCCCGTCCTCCTTGGTCCCACAGGGGTCTCGCTGTGCCCCTCCGAACAACAGGGTGTAAATATTTACCTTCCCGGCTCCAGCGTAGGCGCAGTATCGGCTCTCCGCTCGGAGATAGGCGGAAATAGCCGGGGAAATAACTATGCTGTGTTCCTTTTTTACTTTCTCTGTCTGAAAGAGTTAAATATCAGGCATGTAAGTGGCTGACTCGGACCTGACTCAGACAGGAAGTGACTACAGTATGACCCTCACCGCCTGCGCCCCTTCCCTCCCCCTCTGTAAGCCGATTGGAGGAAGCTTATGGAGGCGGGGAGGGAAGGTACGCAGGAGGGGAGCCGCGCTATACAGGAGGCGGGGGAGCTGCAGCCTGAATGTAAACAGCAGACTAGCAACAATCTGTGTATCGCTAGCCTGGCGGTTTTTACAATGGGGGGACAGCAGAGCACGGGGGGAGACTGGGGGCACACTGTAAGGACACAGAGGCTGGGCATTCTATGACGAATGTCCCTCTGTGTCCTAATATTGATGTCACAAACCCACCTCGGGTTCTCTTTAACAATGGTAGCAATAGCATGTAAGGGGGCTTTGATATTCATAAATGCATGCGTAATTATGAATGCTTGCAATTAACTATTAGACCCATTAGATTGTAAGCTCGCAAGGGCAGGGTCATCCTCCTAATGTTTACTGTTCTTGTAACAATATTTGTGCTGCTTGGAACTCTGCTGTACATTTGTTAGTTGTATCTATGTTCCCCTTGTCGTCTTATTGTGCTTTGTAAAGCGCTGCGGAATATGTTGGCGCTATATAAATAAATAATAATAATAATAATAATAATAATAATAATAATAACTACGAAATTAATTACGCTTTTCCCAAAAAGTTCTCATTACTGTTACGATGCGACCTTTTAAAAAAATGTGTACATTTATTTCATTTTTTGCCTACAAATAAAGTATATATAACTTTTTGTATCCCTGTATGATTCAATCTTTTTTTGTTTCTCTGTGTAATTCACACACTACTGATGTATAAAAGATCAGCAGGGCTGCCAGGTAATTGGTGTTGTTTAAAGGGGAACTGAAGTCAGAGGTATACGGAGGCTGACATATTTATTTCCTTTTAATCAATACCAGTTGCCTGGCAGCCCTGCTGGTCTATTTCTCTGCAGTAGTATCTGAATAACACCAGAAACAAGCATGTAGCTAGTCTTGTCAGATCTGACTTTAGGCTACTTGCACACGAAAACGTTGCTATAGGTGCCACGTTAAGGTCGCATAACGTGCACCTAACGCAGCGCCTGGTGCTCTTCGATGTGGACGTCAGAGTGAGCCGCGTTGTGCAGCTCACTCTGGCGTCCGTGATGCCGGGATGCGTACTCTTGGACGCATGTGGCATCACGTGGTCCCGCCGGCCAATCGCTGCACAGAGCGGCCGCTCCAGGAAGTAAACACTGTACGTCACACCGTGCAGTGAATATTAATTAGCCATGTGCCTGGCCGCTCTCCGCTCCTCCCCAACATGACTGACCATGTGCAGACAGTCTAACGCGGCTTAAGCCGCTGTAACGCTATAGTATGCTGCACATTCTGAAGAACGTGCAGCGTTACATGTAACGCAACGTGGGCAGTGTGAACAGCCCACTTGTGTTACATTGCTGTGCGTTGGGGGAGCGTTACAGGCTGCACTAACGTGCGCCTGTAACGTAAAACACCTGATCTGCTGCATGCTTGTTCAGGGCTATGGCTAATAGTATTAGAGGCAGAGGATCAGCAGGGCTGCCAGGTAACTGGTATTGCTTAAAAGGAAATAAACATGGCAGCCTCCATAGACCTCTCTCTTCATGCCAGAGGCTGAGTCCTTAAGGCTGCTTACACACCAAGACGTTACAGGCGCACGTTAGTGCGCCTGTAACGCTCCCCCAACGCACAGCAATGTAACACAAGTGGGCTGTTCCTACAGCCCACGTTGCGCTACATGTAACGCTGCACGTTCTGCGCAAAGTGCAGCATGCTACGGCGTTGGTGCGGTTATAGCCGCGTTACACTGTTTGCACATGCGCAGTGGGGGGCGGAGAGGAGGCGGGGAGAGTCAGCTACAGTAGCCGCGCACATGGCTACTTAATATTCACTGCACTGGCGGGCGCTGATTGGCCGGCGGGACCACGTGATGCGGAGTGTCTGGCTCCGCATCACGTGGTCCCACTGGCCAATCAGCGCCACTCTGGGAGACATTATAGGAATCGAGCCGCCTAACGCGGCTCACTCTACCGTCCTCTCTTGCAGCACCATACGTTGTGTTAGGTGCACGTTATGCGACCTTAACGTGGCACCTAACGCAACGTCTTGGTGTGCAAGAAGCCTAAATGCACCCAAGGTGAGAGGTATATGGAGGCTGCCATATTGGCTGCCATATTTAGCAATACTAGTTGCCTGGCAATCCTGCTGATCCTTTGCCTCTAATACTTTTATCCATAGACCCTGAACAAGCATGCAGCAGATCAGCGAACACCGCCATTGCAGCGCAGAAGACTTGGGCGCAGCAGGGAGTAACGTCGGCGCCGTCAGAAGGCGGAGCTGAAGTTACTTACTAAACACTATAATTCAGCTTCCAGTAATTGCTGGAAGCCGAATTATTTCATTCCCCACCATCCATGGCGGCCTGGAGGGGGAATAGTATTTAACGCCACTGGGACTTGCGCAGCAGCAGGATCAGCCATATACCGGCTGTATCCTGCGCCCAAGTCTCCCGCGCCGATTCCTCTCGTATGCGCAGATCAGGTGTTTCTGACATCACTTGCAGATCTGACAAGATTATCTGCATATGATTTGCAGGTCTTGTGCGCTCCTCCCTCTGACTCAAACAATATGTTCACTGTATATATGTACTTCTGTCAACCAATTGGATCGCTATATACCTAATTGAGTGTGTACCTCAATAAGAAAAATGAAATTAAAACATGGTATAGCGCTCAACAATTACACACTCCCAGACCCACATAGAATCAGTCCATAATATCTCAAAACATGATCCTAGAAAAAATCCTTTTCTTAACCACTTGCCGACCGCACGCTTATACCGTGCGTCGGCAAAGTGGCAGCTGCAGGACCAGCGACGCAGTACTGCGTCACCAGCTGCAGGCTGATTAATCAGGAAGCAGCCGCTCGCGCGAGGGGATCGCCGCCATGTGACAGGGGACGTCCTGTCACTGGCTGCACAGGACGGATAGCGTCCTGTGCAGCCCGGATCACCGGGGAGGGGACAGGTAGGAGAGGGAGGGGGAATTTCGCCGCGGAGGGGGGCTTTGAGGTGCCCCCCTGCCAGCCACACGCAGGCGGAAGAGATCAGACCCCCCTGCACATCATCCCCATAGGGGGGAAAAAAGGGGGGCAATCTGATCTCTCTGCCTGCACCCTGATCTGTGCTGGGGGCTGCAGAGCCCACCCAGCACAGATCACTAATAACCACGGGTCATCAAGTGGTTAAAATCCAAGTCCTGCTTGAGTCCTAGGGGAAGAGGCGGATATAGAACACAGCATCTGACACTACTACAAACAAGCGCTTTTGGCTGGTCTGTGCTGGGTCAGCACAGACAAACGGTGAGAGGCTTTGTTGAAATACGGTGGAAGTGTCACTGGGTGTTTTGTTACAAAATTTAGGGAACCACTGGAGATAGATCTTATAAAGGGAGTGGTGAACCAAGCTGCCATACAATATTACCCTATGGAAGTGTGTTTTGCTTTTATGGTCTGAATACTGAGGAGGCGTGATTGGAGCAGACTGGTCGTGTGGGATCACTGACAAAGTGTCACAAGCGTGTTTTGCCGATCAATTCAGGTTGGCTTACAGATCTGGTGAGCGTATAAAGTTTATCATAATTGTGCAAAGAAGATTTGATGAATGAAGGACTTTTAAACTTGGATTTTAAGAAAAGGATTTTTTCTAGGATCATGTTTTGAGAGATTATGGATTGATTCTATGTGGGTCTGGGAGTGTGTAATTGTTGAGCGCTATACCATGTTTTAATTTCAAGATTATCTGCATGCTTGTTTCTGGTGTGATTCAGACACTTCTGCAGCCAAATAGACCGGTAGGGCTGCCAGGCAACTGGTATTGTTTAAAAGGAAACAAATATGGCAGCCTCCATATCCCTCTTGCTTCAGTTATCCTTTAAGCAGAAATCTATGCAAAAATTGATTGAAAGGCAGTCGCCATAATAACCAAAGGATGGGCATGACAGCCAGGGAAGTAGATTTTTTTTTTTGTTTTGTTTTGTTTAGAAGGTCAGCTCTTGCCTATGCACATTACAAGCAGCTGGAAACCTGAAGGGTTAGCACCCAGCCTGAGCAAAGGTCTCCCTGTGCAAGCTAGACAATAGAAGATATGTCTCTGTTATACCTGGGTGTATGAATGAACAACGAAGCATTGTGCTGAGAATAAGCAACTAGAAATTGTGAATTAAATTATGGCCGCAATTCACTAAGCTTATCTCCTGTCTTTAATAACGATTCTGAGCTGTTAATACTGTTATCACCATGGTGATGAATCATGTAGTATTCACTAAGGAATTTACTTTAGCCTTAAAAAAATAAATCATTCTATTCTTAAGTTAAGGAGTGATTCCCAAAGTTAACAACTGAATCCTTAAATTAACGACTGAATACTAAACTTAAGGACAGGATGTTAATTCACACAAAGGAATCCAAGAGATAACTACTGTAAAGTGTGTGAGGAATCATCACCTGGCCTGGGCTGTCCTTAAAGGAAACATCAGGCAAAAAATGTAAAATAATCTTTACTCACCTGGGCCTTCTTCAGCCCCTTGCATCCGACTGTCCCACGCTGATCGCTCCGCTCTCTGCTGCCGTCCCGGGCTCCCGCACGCTGTTCAGGCCTACCTCGAGGTCATCCTTACTGTGGCTGCGTGAAGCGCCGTCAATCATGGCCACGTGGTCCACGGTGTACTGTGCGGGCACAGAACTACTGCGCCTCCGCAGTACGCCGCGGACCATCCGCTCATGATTGACAGCGGCGCTTCACGCAGCCGCAGTAAGGACGACCTCAAGGTCGACCTGGACGGCGACGGAGAGCGGAGCGATCAGCGTGCGACAGTTGGCTGCAAGGGGCTGGAGAAGGCCCCAGGTGAGTAAAGCTGATTTTTACATTTTTTGCCTGATGTTTCCCTTAAACTGAATCAGAGACGAAGCACCCTCATGTATTTTACCATATATATATCAGTAGGAACATTAGAGAAAACATGGCCGCGGGAGGATTTTTTTTCGCCCGATTTCTTTTTCCCATCATGTAGCTAGCCTAGCGCTAGCTACATGATTCTCCCCTTCCTCCGCCGGCGATCATGCCCATAAGAAAATCCCGTTCTGAATGGGATTTCCTTTAGGGCTTCCCCCGTCACCATGGCGATGACCGGAGTGACATCATCAACGTTATGACGTCACTGGGACTCCCGATCCACCCCAAAGCGCAACCTGGCCAGGCTGTGCACGGGGTCTGCGGGGGCCCTCTTTCGCGTCGGGTAGCGGAGGATCGGCGGCGAGCGGCAGCGATCGGGGCAAACACGCAGCTAGCAAAGTGCTAGCTGCGTGTTTGAAAAAAAAAAAAGTTATCAAAAATCGGCCCAGCGGGGCCTGAGCGGTGCCCTCTAGCGTCTGTCCAGAACGCTAGAGAGGTTAAAGGGAACCCGAGTTGGGAATAATATGGAGGCTGCAATATTTATCTCCTTTATTGTCAGAACTGACAAGATTAGCTACATGCTTGTTTCTGGTGTAATTCAGTTCACTACTGCAGCCAAATAGATCAGCAGGACTGCCAGGCAACTAGTATTGTTTAAAAGGAAACAAATATGGCAGCCTCCATATCGCTCTCACCTCAGATTCACTTCAAGGATTGTGGTTATAGATAATGGCAGTTGGTGCGGTTTGTCTTTTTTCATATCTGCTAGTAGTAAAGATGATGATGTGCAGGCTAATTGTAAGGCGCTTAGTATGGACCCGGACATACAATGCTATATACTCCTTTCTGAATTGCCTGAAGAAGTGGGGTCACGCCCACGAAACTCGTAATATTGTGGAGTGTATAAATAAATTCGTTTTGTGTTATACTATAAAACATTCTTTAGTGTCCTTTGGAGTGGCTAGGTTTCCACCTCTACCACATCCATGATTTAAACCTTTTATCATATTATTTTATACTATTGGCGCCTCTGTTCACCTGCCGGCTAATTGTGGAGCAAACTATATGAACAAATTAAACGGTGAATATCAATCATTTTTTAATCTCTCTCTTATCTTTTAACTTCTCACTTTTCAATGGATTTATTCCCCTTGCCCCCCGCCTGTTTCGTTTAGCTACAGTCCTTCTTTAAGTATCGGTAATCAGACACCCAATCGGTGAGTGGGGACCTAATGTGGGTAAGAATAAAGAATACAAATAAATGGTTATAGGGGGAATATATATATCGAATATAGGGGTAGGTGGTTAGTATTAAACATGGAGGGCGCAGGGTTAGCTGGTGGGGGTTCTTGTTAAGCACTTACAGGTAAGGTTTCAAGTGAGGACGGGTGACCAGTAGTGCAAAAGTAAAATATCAGTGAACTAAATTACCAATATTTTGTAGATTACCGCACTATCCGGCGCCCAACTCATGCATTGGCGCTGCAATACGTACTCCTTAACCAATATTTGCGCACTGGCAGCATTTCTGATGAGTTTTCCAACAATAAACTGTCTGGAGAGGTTTGTTGACGATTTACCAGGATATATTGGGATCAAGAGGTCACGGGCGGAGTGATGAAATATGGCGAGATTATAAACTTAATAGAGGGAGACACTGTCAGCTCCACTGGTTATTGATAAAATAAAAAACAATTAACCCTTTTGATCCCTCCCCATTTATACATGTTTTGCATATTCTGGTAAATAAGTTTAATTTGTTAACATTATGTTATGCTATTAATTCATATTATGGTGTATTTATAGAGGGCTGACATCTTTGTCTTTTACATAGTATATTTAGTCGTGTCACTACCGTATGAAGCAACGTACAAATGGTAAATCAAAAATTGATTTAAAAAAATTATGAACGGACCTGACGGTAAATTTCAATCAATCGGACGCAGTGATCGACTGCCTATAGCGCTGCACTGTATAAAACAGTGCAAAGTGATAGATTTTCAATACATTTCACGGTGAACTGAAATATACGGAAAATCTGTGTGCAGTATATGTCGGGGATTGGATCCCTCTATGATCATATTCAGATCAAAGAAGGCTTGACCTGTTGAGTGGTAATGGGCAGCACGGTGGCGCAGTGGTTAGCGCTCTCGCCTTGCAGTGCTGGGTCTCCAGTTTGAATCCCAGCCAGGTCAACATCTGCAAGGAGTTTGTATGTTCTCCCTGTGTCTGTGGGATTCCTCTGGGCACTCCGGTTTCCTCACACATCCCAAAAACATACAGATAAGTTAATTGGCTCTTCCCCCTAAATTGGCCCTAGACTATGATACATACACAATACATACATACATACATACCTGACTATGGTAGGGATCAGATTGTGAGCCCCTCTGAGGGACAGTTAGTGACAAGACAATAATCTGTACAGCGCTGCGGAATATGTTGGCGCTATATAAATACTAAATAATAATAATAATAATAATAATAATAATAATCTAAGCATGTATGTTAGCCTTAACACTCCCTCAAAGGGGCCATACACTAGGCGACCAACCAACCAACCATCCAACTCGATTATTATAATCGAATTGGATGAAAATTGGTGCTGCCAAGTGCATGCCCGACCGACAAAGCGACCAATTTCGGGACAGAAATTGGCCGCACAGTCGATCACGCATGTTGGAAAATGTCGGGCCGAGGTTGGTTGGTCGGGTGCGCGGCGGTATGGCAGCCGAACTGCGAACGAGCAACGAGACGACGAAACCCTCACCGCTGCCGCCACAATGTATAAATGTATGCAGTATGTGCATTTATACATTACCTTTCCGGTGTCAGCCTCCACGCGGTTTCCGTCCATCTCGCCGGGTTCCGCATACACGCCGGCGGCGCTATGTCTCACGTCACGAAGGCGCATAGCTGCTGACGTCAGCCGCTATTCGCCGCTAGGGTGTATGCGGCTTACCCGGCGAGATGGACGGATGGACCCGGCGAGCTGCTACAGGACAGGTAATGTATAGATGCACTACACTACATACATTTATACATTTTCAGGGCAGCGGCAGGGCGGACAGCGGCGGCTCAGCCGATTCCCTGATGATTTCATGCTGAAATTGGACAGGAATTGGCCTGTAATGTATGGGCAGATTCGATTAGAGACAAATTTATCTCTTGGTCGAATCTGCCCATATTCGTTCTAAATGTATAGGCACCTTCAGAGGCGCTCACAATTTAATCCCTACTGTAGTCCAAGGCCAATTGACTCCCTCCTCTATCGATGCACACGTTCTATAGACACTCACCTAAAGGATTATTAGCAACACCTGTTCAATTTCTCATTAATGCAATTATCTAATCAACCAATCACATGGCAGTTGCTTTAATGCATTTAGGGGTGTGGTCCTGGTCAAGACAATCTCCTGATCTCCAAACAATGTCAGAATGGGAAACAAAAGGTGATTTAAGCAATTTTGAGCGTGGCATGGTTGTTGGTGCCAGATGGGCCGGTCTGAGTATTTCACAATCTGCTCAGTTACTTGGATTTTCATTTTCACGCACAACCATTTCTAGGGTTTCCAAAGAATGGTGTGAAAAGGGAATAACATCCAGTGTGCGGCAGTCCTGTGGGCGAATATGCCTTGTTGATGCTAGAGGTCAGAGGAGAATGGGCCGACTGATTCAAGCTGATAGAAGAGCAACGTTGATACCTCGTTACAACCTGAGGTATGCAGCAAAGCATTTGTGAAGCCACAACACACACAACCTTGAGGCGGATGGGCTACAACAGCAGAAGACCCCACCGGTTACCACTCATCTCCACTACAAATAGGAAAAAGAGGCTCCAATTTGCAAGAGCTCACCAAAATTGGACAGTTGAAGACTGGAAAAATGTTGCCTGCTCTGATGAGTCTCGATAGAGTCAGAATTTGGCGTAAACACAATGAGAACATGGATCCATCATGCCTTGTTACCTCTGTGCAGGCTGGTGGTGTAATAGTGTGGGGGGTGTTTTCTTGGCACACTTTAGGCCCCTTAGTGCCAACTGGGCATTGTTTAAATGCCATGGGCTACCTGAGCATTGTTTCTGACCATGTCCATCCCTTAATGACCACCATGTACCCATCCTCTGATGGCTACTTCCAGCAGGATAATGCGCCATGTCACAGAGCTCGAATCATTTCAAATTGGTTTTTTGAACATGACAATCAGTTCACTGTACTAAAATGGCCCCCACAGTCACCAGATCTCAACCCAATAGAGCACCTTTGTGATGGAACGGGAGCTTCATGCCCTGGATGTGCATCCCACAAATCTCCATCAACTGCAGGATGCTATCCTATCAATATGGGCCAACATTTCTAAAGAATGCTTTCAGCACCTTGTTGAATCAATGCCACGTAGAATTAAGGCAGTTCTGAAGGCGAAAGGGTTATAGTATGGTGCTCCTACTAATGCTTTAGGCGAGTGTAGTTTGCGTTTATTAGTTGCATTTAAAGTGAATGGGAACCGCATTTAAAAAAAAAAAAAAATGAAACAAATACTTAAGGAGAGGGAAGGCTCTGGGTTGTATAGAGCCTTCCGTCTCCTCTCTCAGTGCCCTCTATCCTGTGCTGGCTCCCCTCCCCCCCCCCCCCCCCCGTTTCAATCCCCCACCGAAAGGGTATTTGGAAGTCTTCGGGAGACGTGCAGCTCCATTCTGCACAGGCGTGAGCGTGCAGGCGCAGTACAGGGCCATCCTTCTTCAGGAGCACTCGGGCTCCCTGAAGACTTCTGATGCCTCCTTCGGATGGGTAAAGCAGTATTTGACTAAATTAGTCAAATACTGCTACCGGGCGAGCCAGCACTGGAACGAGGGGACCAGGAGAGGAGCCAGAAGGATCTATAGGACCCAGAGCATTCCCTCTCCTTGGGTAAGTATCTATCTCATTTTTTTTTAATGCGGTTCCCATTCACTTTAAAGTAAAATGGTTTAAAGTGTACCAGAGCTGTTTTAAATAAAACGTTGTATACATACATGTGGCTACGCAGGAGAAGTGCAACCTCTACCTATCTCTCCAGCAGCTGCTGGAGAGATACGCAAAGAACGCACTTCTCCTGCATAGACTGGCGCTGACTGATGGAAGTGACAGGACCCGGTAGCTGCAGAAGACTGAGGACGGCGGCGTGGGAGCGATCCGTGCATATGGGGCTGGAGGAAGCCACATGTATGTATACAACGTTTTATTTAAAACAGCTCTGGTACACTTTAAAGCCTACACACATCCAATTTTGACTGGCCAATCACTGACCAGCCATACCACCATATAGTAGAGAGCTTACCTACACAATCTGTTCATAGTATTCAAAATCTGTTGGCCATCATAGGAGGTGATAATACTGGCCAATTAAAATTGAAAGTGTGTACCAGGCTTTACTTTGTTTTTCTTACGTATTAGTTCCGTGTATAAATGAATTCCTGAGGAAGAGAGGAATTTCTAGTGTTCCCGAAAATCTTGCATCCATACATATAATTATATAGCAAATTACAGGTATTCTCTACACAACACAGACCTTCAGAGTAGATCGCCATAGGCAATAACTGGAAACAACAAACCGCCGTCAGCTCCCAGTGCCAACATTCTAACAGGTGACTCTCGGCAGTGGATGTTATTAAACATAGCAAGTAACTTCAGTAAAAGAACAAGAAACTAAAAACAACAACAAGAACAAAAAAAAAACAAAAAAAACAACAAGAATAAAAAGAACAAGAAACTAATAACCTAAAATGGTGACTGTCTTGAAAAGGGTGATTTATTTGGCTAGTAGCGACGTTTATATAAAGTCAGGGGATTATTTTACAGTTCGCATGGAGAGAATACAACAGAACTCACCCATTTATACAGAGACTTTTGTGATTTGGAGAAGGCTATAGAGACTGCAGAAGGGATATCAGTAACACTCTGGCACCCAGCCTGCCTGGACTGGTGGTTTTCTATAGTAAGAGGAGGCCATTAGTTTCTCAATCTATCATAAACTGATCACAACTCTCTATAGATCTCCAATAAATATCCTCTAGCGATCCCTTTTCCCCCCGGAGTGCTCCGAGCATGATCTGATGATCTCTTACCTGCCACCTGGTCTGCAGGGATCTGTACACCTGTCAGACACCTTCCTGTGAATGCATCTCACCTGGATGAACAGGTAAGCCTGCCTTTTTTTTCCCCCGCCCCTCCCCTGGAGCACTCTGGGACTTGTAGTCCAGGAACTAGGACAGCAATAAGGAAATGAATACACCTTTCTTGCCAACAGACCTTTCCATGTCCTTGAGTGCTTTCTGCCAAGAGATAAAAAGGCAGCTTTTCAGCAGAAGAAACATATATACAGGCAAAAGTTACAAGTCAGTAAAATGTAAGGTTAAACGCTAACTACCTGTGCTTGTAAATAATAATATCAATAAACATGTTGGCCTCGAGGCAGACCGGTACAGAGCTACAGCACATTATCTAAGCTGTCTCACCAGTCTAAAACCTGGTCTAGCCGGTCAGCCCTGGGCTTAAAGGGGACCTGAACTCTTGCACAGGATAGAAGGTAAACACAGAGAAATGCACCCTGTATGGATTTGGAGAGTTTAGCCTGTCTATTCCTCGGCTGTGTCAGCTGGCTGCCTCAGCAGAGCAGTTAATTTGTATACCCAGGATGTTAGCAATATATCTGCTTCCATGAAAGCAGGAAGTAGACACACTGCAGATTTATTGCAGGATTTGTATCAGCTGTAACAAAGAAATGTTTTTTTTTCTTTAAAGGTTATTATGCTGTTGCTTATCTTTAAGAGCAGAGAGGAAGTTTAAAACCTGCAAACCTATGTAGATTCCAGACAGACTCCTTTACCTGCCCCCGCCCCCCAATAATGCAATATACATTCGACCACTGAAAATATTTAAAGCGGAACTGCAGTGAAAATAACATAATGAATTAAACTGCATATTTTTGTACAATATTCATTTATAGATTATTTAGTCAGTGTTTGCTCTCCCTGATTTACATTCTGAACTGTATCACTGGTGGTGACATCATTAGTTCTGCCAGGTGATCTGTACAGAATGTTCGTTACTGAGGGCCCGTTTCCACTGTTGCAACGCGATTTCGCCGGCATTCCGACACTTGTAAAAACGCATGCGGATGCGTTTCCGCATGCGTTTTACCCGCGATTTCGCGTGCGATTTCGCATGGCAGGGTGCCATGCGAAATTAACCATGACACTGCCAGGGCAAAATAACATTGAAAAAGGTGCGAAATCGCACGCGAAATCGCGGGTAAAAACGCATGTAACAAACGCATGCGTTTTTACTATTAAATACATTAGCGGCGATTCGCACGGATTCCCGACGCAGGCGAATTCTGTGGGTCCCATCGTGCAGATTTGGCCCGCCGCCAAATCGCTCCCGCACACGGCATATGTGGAAACAGCCCCGGCCACTTCAGTGTAACAAGCGAATCCGCATCTCGTTGCCGCATGCGGATTCGCTATGGTGGAAACGAGCCCTGAGAGTTCTATGCACAGAGGGAGATACTGCTTGCTTGGCCAAAAAAAGTTGTTACTACCCACAATGCAACGAGGCTCACGGACAGAAAACTGTCAGGACCATGGTTATGACATCACACTGTGGGAGGGGGTTCACCACAATATCAGCCACACAGACCTCTCTGATGATCTGTTCAAGAAAAGGAAAAGACGTCTTGTGGGAAAGGAGGTATCAGCTGGGGCTCGTTCACACTAGGTTGTTTTCAGCCTTTTTTCAAGCGCAGGCGGTTTGTAAAATCGCCCACAAAACGCTTGTGCAATGAATGTCTATGAGAAGGTTCATATCGTGAGCAGTGCGTTCAGCAAAGCGGTGCCTGGACCATTTTTGAGGCAATTTTGCCTCAGTGGAAGGTATAGGAAAATTGCAAACGCTCACAAAATCGCTTTGTGCAGCAATTGCGTCAGAGTTTTTCAGAATAAATACATTGTACTTATTCTTTTCCAGGTCAAATAATTCACTTCCTGACTTCACAAAACCGCTCTGGAAAAGCGCTTAGAAAAGCGATTTTACCCGTAACACAGCGCGCAGTGGAGTGCCGGGAGGGGGAAAAAAGCGCACAAAAAAGCAAAACGCTTGCGTTTTTTATTTTAGGTGTGACTGAGGCCCTACTGATTGGAAAAAAGTTCAATCCTGGGTTATAGTTCTTCTTTAAAGGATACCCGAAGTGACATGTGACATGATGAGATAGACATGGGTATGTACAGTGCCAAGCACACAAATAACTAGGAGGTGTTCTTTTTTTTTTCTTTCTCTGCCTGAAAGAGTTAAATATCAGGTATGTAAATGGCTGACTCAGTCCTGACAGGAAGTGACTACAGTGTGATCCTCACTGATAAGAAATTCCAACTATAAAACACTTTCCAAGCAGAAAATGGCTTCTGAGAGCAGGAAAGAGATAAAAAGGGGAATTTCTTATCAGTGAGGGTCACACTGTAGTCACTTCCTGTCTGAGTCAGGACTGAGTCAGCCACTTACATACCTGATATTTAACTTTTTCAGGCAGAGAAAGAACAAAAGGAACACAGCATAGTTATTTGTGTGCTAGGCACTGTACATACCCATGTCTATCTCATCATGTCACATGTCACTTCGGGTATCCTTTAAAGGACAACTGTAGGGGATAGGAGGAAAAAGAGTTGAACTTACCCGGGGCTTCTAATGGTTCCCCCACAGATGTTCTTTGCCCACGCAGCTACTCACCTATGCTCCGGTCCCTGCCTCAGAGAGCAACGCATAGGGGACACAGAGGAATGTCATGGACCAGGGAACCTGCCTCTGTGTCCCATCTGCCCCCCCTGCGCCTCCACAGGTACACTTTAAGGGACATTTCACATATATTGGATCCTGCTGCCTTGTACTACAAGGGACTGCTAGCAAAGACCTGTTTATATATGTCTGTGTGACAATGCAGCACTGCACATTTTTGGGCCAGTGGATGCTACTATTCATTTGATACGTGGCACACATTTGTTCCAAGCAGCAACAGAGTGGAGAGTTGGAGGCACATTTTGATGTATCTGAAAGCAGATTTTTCACGTATGTGAACCAGCGTCTAAAGGGAACCTGTACTGAGTAAAAGTATTTAAAATAAACACATGATGTACCTGCAAATGAATATTACATACTTACCTCGCCATCAGTTCCTCTCAGAAGCTCACCATTTTCTTCTAACGCGATTGCTTCCAGTTCTGACTAGATCTAGTCAGACTTGTCTCTCCAGAAGCTGAAAGCCTTAGGCCCCCTTTTTACTATATCAGTTGCTGTCAGTTATAACTGAAAAGACAACTGATATGCAAGGAAACATCCATGTTTCCCTATGGCTCTAGTGGGCGATATTACTGGTTAACCGAGTGCTGACCAGGAAGCTGTTATGGGGTTTTGGCCATTTTTATAATGGAGGATGGAGAATTCCATTGATCACAGTGGACAAACGGGACGCAGGAGAAGAGAAAGAGATTGATGAGCAGACTACACTGGAGGTAAGTATGAGTTGTGTATGTTTATTATTATTTCTATTTTATTATTATGTTTATTTTTGACTTTTAATTTTCAGTTCATGTTTGCTTTAAACCTTGAACCACGTGGAAGTTGCATAGCATATGACAAAATAAATACTATTCTGCTTACAAATCATTAGTATGGTTACATAATTTGTTTACAAGAAGCTGTAGTATTTAAATATTGCTAACGAGAATGTGATTTATTGCACCACCTACTGGTCTATCTGGAAATATGTACAAGGTAATATTTATTTATAGTAGTATCTTGCCAAAAGAATGGAGATGCCCACCAAATCCTTGAATATATATGTTCCATTCACTTCAGTGGACAAACATGAATAAAATCAAGCCCCAAGTACAATTTCTTCCTATCTAGAGCACAAGGCATTTACAGGTATTGTGAAATTGAGTGAATTGACAAATGATTGTATGTGCAGTTCTTTGCTATCTTGGAAGAGCTGCTAACATTTTGATGACCATAGCTTAGAATAGGGCTGTGGTAATAAATGTTCTATTTATTATCCGTACTACACATACAATTCAATATAGCATACTTTTTTTTGCTTCAAGTTTCCTTTAAAGGACAACTGTATGCAGGGCCGGGCAGAGGTGAGAGAGGCTCCAGCCTCAGGGTGCAGTATAGGAGGGGGCGCACAACTCACTAAGATGCCATTCCCCTATTGTGTTTGAAGCAGAGAGAAATAAGAAAAGGAGAGATTAAGAGGTAGGTGTGTGTGTGTGTGTGTGGGGGGGGGGGGGAGATGTTGGATTCCCTGGGGTGCCTCTTAGTCTAATAGCAATCAGTGTGACGGCTGGGGTGGGCGGCAGTGCTGGTCGTAATGGAAAAATCTACGCTTACGGATCATTACGCGTAATTTTACGCTATTACGCATTATGCAATTACGGTTACGGCTTAGGAAATTATCTACGGTACATCACTGTAATTACGCGTAAACTTACGCAATTACGCGTAAGGATACCGTAATGAAGGCGCTTACACTACGATGTTACGCGTAGTGCCTTAATACCCATTAATGCGTATTTTTTGACGCATGCGGACGATATGTACGCAATAGCCGTCAATGTGACAGTTATTGCGTACATATCATTCGTATGCGTCAAAACGTACGCTTATACTGAAGGGCGGGAGAAGATACTATTGGTTGCTTAGGATGTTGACTGATTGGCTACTCTTAGAAAATGGGAGATTTTACGTTAGTAATTACGCGTAAAATTACGCGTAAGTGTTCGTAAAATTACGCATGCCTAGCAATTACGGTAGACAGTGTAATTACGATACCACTTACGGTCTTACGCGTAAATAACTACGCGTAAGACCGTAAGTTACGCGTAACGCTTACGCGTAAATTTACATTGAATTACGATGCGTAATTACGCTCATGCGTAATTTCGGCCCAGCACTGGTGGGCGGGATGAAGGGGCGCACTTTGGTGGCTCAGCCTTATCCCGACTCTGCTCTAGCAAGACACGCCCACTGTTCCGCATAGGCTTAACTCACATCAGGCTTTGAAACATAACAATAGGAACTTTGACATCACTGTAGAAAACTGAGATGGTGTCAGAAGTTTGGAAGGGGAAAACCTAAAAAAAAAAAAAAAAAAGAAAAACAAAAAAAGATTAGCTGAAATGTAGTTTATGTCTGGACCAGGGCCGGAGCTACCATAGGAAAAAATGGGCAATTGCCCCAGGGCCCCAGAGCCCATAGGGGCCCCTCCCCCATCTTAACTGTTGCTCCCCAGGGACTCTGCAGAGTCTGTTAAGTTGGGAGGTGATTGGGGGAGGGTCAGCAGCCAGCTCAGGGGCCCAGGAGGGGGATTTGGCTGCAACAAAGGGCCACTAATGACGCTTTTTGGTCGGGGGGTGTCTGTTGGGGGGCCCCAGGCTAATTTTGCCCTAGGGCCCAATTGTTACTTGAACCGGCCCTGGTCTGGACTCAGGGGTAGAGATGGGCCGAACCTCCGATTTTAGGTTCGCGAACCGGGTTCGCAAACTTCCGCGGAAGGTTCGGTTCGCGTTAAAGTTCGCGAACCGCAATAGACTTCAATGGGGATGCGAACTTTGAAAAAAAAAAATAATTATGCTGGCCACAAAAGTGATGGAAAAGATGTTTCAAGGGGTCTAACACCTGGAGGGGGGCATGGCGGAGTGGGATACACGCCAAAAGTCCCCAGGAAAAATCTGGATTTGACGCAAAGCAGCGTTTTAAGGGCAGAAATCATATTGAATGCTAAATGATAGGCCTAAAGTGCTTTAAAACATCTTGCATGTGTATACATCAATCAGGTAGTGTAATTAATGTACTGCTTCACACTGACACACCAAACTGTTCACTGAACAGAACAGGTATGCAGTGGCGGGTTCACTGAACAGAACAGGTATACAGTGGCGGGTTCACTGAACAGAACAGGTATGCAGTGGCGGGTTCACTAAACAGGTATACAGTGGCGGGTCCACTGAACAGAACAGGTATGCAGTGGCGGGTCCACTGAACAGAACAGGTATGCAGTGGTGGGTTCACAGAACAGGTATGCAGTGGCAGGATCACTGAACAGGTATGCAGTGGTGGGTGGGTTCACAGAACAGGTATGCAGTGGTGGGTTCACAGAACAGGTATGCAGTGGCAGGATCACTGAACAGGTATTCAGTGGTGGGTGGGTTCACAGAACAGGTATGCAGTGGCAGGATCACTGAACAGGTATGCAGTGGTGGGTGGGTTCACAGAACAGGTATGCAGTGGCAGGATCACTGAACAGGTATGCAGTGGTGGGTGGGTTCACAGAACAGGTATGCAGTGGCAGGATCACTGAACAGGTATGCAGTGGTGGTGGGTGGGTTTACAGAACAGGTATGCAGTGGCAGGATCACTGAACAGGTATGCAGTGGAGGGTGGGTTCACAGAACAGGTATGCAGTGGCAGGATCACTGAACAGGTATGCAGCCAGGAAAAGCTAAGCCTAACTAATCTTTCCCTATGAGAGACAGACAGCAGCTCGCCCTACTCTCTCTAATGCAGGCACACGAGTGGCCGTAATGGCCGCCGCTGCCTGCCTTATATAAGGGGGGTGGGGCTCCAGGGGCTAGTGTAGCCTAATTGGCTACACTGGGCCTGCTGACTGTGATGTAGAGGTTCAAAGTTGACCCTCATAGTGCATTGTGGGGCGAACCGAACTTCCGGAAACGTTCGCCTGCGGGAGGCGAACGCGAACCACCGAAGTTCGCCGGGAACCGTTCGCCGGCGAACCGTTCGGCCCATCTCTACTCAGGGGCATCCAGGGGGGCCCAGAGTTATTTTAGGGCCCTAACTACTAACCTTCCCCTCCTCCTATTTAGGGAACTATCCTTCACATCAGGTGTTTTTGCAGCTACACTTGTTATGGGTGTGAAGAGTATGAAGGCCACACTTGTGTAATGACCCTTGTGAGATGGGCATTTGTGGTTACACCACTGCCCAGCAGGGCTGGTTCTAGACTTTTTGCTACCTGAGGCAAACTTATGAGGATGAACCCCCCACCTCCACCCTCTTTGGAATGATCGCACAACACTAGATATGGCCCGAACGGTTTGCCGGCGAACAGGAACCGGCAAACTTCCGTGGTTCGTGATCGCGGAGAACCACAAACTTTTCCAGAAGTTCGATACGTGGTGTATCGAACTTCCGGAAAAGTTTGCGGTTCTGCGGAAGTTTGCGGTTTGCGGAAGTTTGCCGGTTCTTGTTCGCCGGCAAACCGTTCGGGCCATCTTTAGTGTTGTGCATATACTACATCATTAGCGTCAACTTTGACCCTCTACATCACAGTCAGCAGGCACATTGTAGCCAATCAGGCTACACTTCCTCCTGGAGCCCCTCCCCCCTTATAAAAGGCATGCAGTGTCAGGCATTTCAATCACTCGTGTGCCTGCAGTAATTAGAGAAGGGAGAGCTGCTGCAGACTCACATAGGGAAAGCTTAGTTAGGCTCTTGAAGGCTTGTTAGCTTTCTCCTTGCTGATTCACCCCTCAACAGCTCTTTTGAGAGCTAATCTTGTTCTTGTGATCTATTTTTTTTTTCGTGTGTGTGGCCCACTTGCATTATATACAGCACTGTCAGTCAGTCACAGCTGGCATTTGGCCCCTTGTTGGTAATTCCTACTGTGCTACTGCCAGGCCCAGCACATTCAGTGACTACCTGTGTGTGTGACAGGCAGCTGCACATTTGTAATCCCATCCCAATCACTGCACCTGTTCACTGTTCAGTGCACCTACCTACCTACCTACATGAGCGCACGCATTGTTAATACCCCCAGTCATTGCATCTGTTCACGGTACCTGTGTGTGTGTGTGCGTGCGTGTGTGTGTGTGTGTGTGCGTGCGGTGCAGATTTGTAATACCAATCACTGCACCTGTTCACTGTTCAGTGCACCTACCTACCTACGTGAGTGCATGCATTGTTAATACCACCAGTCATTGCACCTGTTCATGGTACCTGTGTGTGTGACAGCTGCACATTTGTAATACCAATCCCTGCATACCCACCTGTTGTTGTTCAGTGCACCTACCTACCTACCTACATACATACATGAGCGCACGCATTGTTAATACCACCAGTCATTGCACCTGTTCACGGTACCTGTGTGTGTGACAGGTGCACATTTGTAATACCAATCACTGCATACCCACCTGTTGTTGTTCAGTGCACCTACCTACCTACGTGACCGCACGCAGTGTCATTTCACCTGTTCACGGTACCTGTGTGTGTGCGTGCATGCGTGCGTGTGGTGCAGATTTGTAATACCAATCACTGCACCTGTTCACTGTTCAGTGCACCTACCTACCTACGTGAGCGCATGCATTGTTAATACCACCAGTCATTGCACCTGTTCATGGTACCTGTGTGTGTGACAGCTGCACATTTGTAATACCAATCCCTGCATACCTGTTCACTGTTCAGTGCACCTACCTACCTACCTACATACATGAGCACACGCATTGTTAATACCACCAGTCATTGCACCTGTTCACGGTACCTGTGTGTGTGACAGGCGCACATTTGTAATACCAATCACTGCATACCCACCTGTTGTTGTTCAGTGCACCTACCTACCTACGTGACCGCACGCAGTGTCATTTCACCTGTTCACGGTACCTGTGTGTGTGTGTGACTGGAGGGGGCGTGGTTAGGGGTGTGGCCTAAGTGTCCTGATTCCTAGCTTTAAAATGTTGGGAGGTACGGCCCAAACTGTAACGTGATGTTGAAAGGCAAGTGGTGTCATCTCTGGCACACAGCGTTGGGTCAAGGGTCCATCTGACCACGTGGTCTGCAAAGCACGGTCAGGCTTGCCCGAAGACTAAGTCAGTCCCCACACACAGCATCTCTGCCTGCATGCCGTGTGACTGCCTGCCCCAAGACTAAGTCGCTCCCCACAAAGCATCTCTGCCTGCAGGCCGCCTGGCTGCCTTCCAACAGGGTCCAGGATGCCAGGCGGATTCCTGAATTTTTAAGCGGCCGCTATAATAATTTTTCTGGTGCATGTACATACCTGCCTAATTTTTCTGGCTGCAACAACAAAACAAAGGCATGTACATGTGCCCATTCCCCTTCGTGATCATTACCTTGCCGTGGTGAAGGGGCTTGCGTATCACAATGAAGCAATGACTGCCGGCTATATGAATGTGTTGGGGGGCACACCTGACCCAAGAAGATAGATAATAAGGTAGTTGCTTCATTGTGGACAGACCAAATTCGATCAGCTGGTCAGTCACTGTTGTTCTGTCATTCAGCTACCTCAGCCCGGTGACCATATGGGCTTGAAAACCGCCATCGCCTGCACTCTCGCCATGGTGCAACCAGTCCAGCACGGCCGTCACTACACAAACAGCTGTTTGTGGTGTGTTACACAGTGAGTTTGGGGTGTCAGTGTGAAGCAGTACACTAATTACACTACCTGATTGATGTATACACATGCAAGATGTTTTAAAGCACTTTAGGCCTCCAATTTAGCAATAAAATGTTATGTTCTGCCCTTAAAACGCTGCTGTGCATCAAATCCCGATTTTTCCCGGGGACTTTTGGCGTGAATCCCACTCCGCCATGCCCCCCTCCAGGCGTTAGACCCCTTGAAACATCTTTTCCATCACTTTTGTGGCCAGCAGAAATGTTTCTAGTTTTCAAAGTTCGCCTCCCCATTGTAGTCTATTGCGGTTCGCAGAAGTTCACATGTTCGCGAACTTTTGCAGAAGTTCGCGTTCACGGTTCGCGAACCGAAAATCGGAGGTTCGAGCCCTCTCTACACAACACACGACAATTTACTCTGCTTCAATTAATGTTCTCACATGACATGCTGAAGCTCAACACAATAGCACACTGGCTGGCTGTAAGTCTGTGAGTCTTGTTCCATTCCTACTTTGACTGCATGCTGTTAATTAGTGCACACACAGTACAAAAATGCTGTCCCTGTAATCTCTGCCGCCTGATGCAAATGTTTCACCTTGCCTCATGAGAGAACCGGCCCTGCTGCCTAGGCTAATACTTTAAATTATTTTCCTGTTACCAGAATAACTCAGTACATGTATTTTTTAATAGATATTACCATACAAATTCCACATCTGAAGGAGAGCAAGGGACTACATCCAGTCTGTCCAGTCAAGCTGCCCAATTACAGATCTCCTGTCTCATGGTGGCACACACAGGAGCAGACAGCTATACCCAGCGCTCAGAATCTTCTGCATTTCCTATCAGAGTTTGTGCCTGGCTGTGGGAAAAGCAGGAACCTCTGTTGCTGGTGGCTGGCTGTAATGAATGTCACAGTTCAGCACACACAGTGGCACAATGGCTGATGCTCACAATGAAACTACTGTGATTATTATAATGAGATACAGTAAAGCATTGTGTCTCTCACTCTGAATCTGAGCAGACCCAGCTATCATCACTGACATAGAAATTCTATGCATGCTTTGCCAGGACAGCCAGCAGAGGGCTCACAAGTCCTTGCAGATAGAAGTTTAACCCTTTCAACCCAGCAGGGATTTTTCACCTTATGCAACAGAGCAATTTTCACCTCCCATTCATTCGCTAATAACTTTATCACTAATTATCTCAATGAATTGATCTATATCTTGTTTTTCCCGCCACCAATTAGGCTTTCTTTGGGTGGTACATTTTGCTAAGAATGATTTTTTTCTAAATGCATTTTAGCAGGAATATTAAGAAAAAATTGAAAAAATTCATTATTTCTCAGTTTTCATCCATTATAACTCTAAAATAATACATGCTACCATAATTAAAACCTATGTATTTTATTTGCCCATTTGTCCCGGTTATTACACCATTTAAATGATGTCCCTATCACAATGTATGGCGCCGATATTTTAGACCATCACTATTTACAAACTTATTTAAAAATTCGTAATATACCCTCTTCACATGCATATAAAAAAAGTTCAGATCCTTAGATTACGATATATGTTTTTTTTTTTAAATTGTCTTTTTTTCATTAAAAATGTTATATGGGTAATTTTTGGTGTGGGAAATAAACAGTTAATTTTAAATGTAATCATGTGTGTTTATTGTACTAAAAAATGTATGTAGATGTAGTTTTACTATTTGGCCACAAGATGGCGACAGTGAGATTTTTTTTTTCAGTCTTTCTCACTTCCAGGAAGCATGAGGAGGACGGGAAACGTATTTTTTTTTTTTTTTTTTTTTTAAGAAAGACTGCAGCCTCTGATGAGAAGCTGTTGGTTTTTCTGCTGGGGACTTGGATCAATGCATGGGAGCGTGCCGAAGCTCGCAGCAGCACAGCAGCAGCCGTCTGGACGTGAGGATCACATCCAGGCAGCATAAATGGGTAAAAGGCAACCTCTTTTCCTGAATAAGACATTAAAGTGGACCTGAACTCTTGCACAAGACAGAAGGAAAACAGAGAAATGCACCCTGAATGTATTTAGAGCGTTAAGCCCAATTCCCCCTCATCTGTGACTAATCACAAGTGTAATTTGATCTCGTCAGTGGTGTCAGCTGGCTGCCTCGGCAGAGCAGCGAATATGTAAACACAGGATGTTAACCCTCTGTGTTCTTCCATGAAAGCAGGAAGTAGACACACTGCAGATTTATTGCAAGATTTGTATCAGCTGTAACAAAGAAAAGTTTTTCTGAAATGGTTATTACGCTGTTGCTTTTCTTTTAGACCTGAGAGGCAGCTCTGAGTTCAGGACCGTCTGATAAGAAAACTGATACTTTCCGTGTGTGTGTGTGGGGAGGGGGGGGGGTTGGGGTCTGGATCCTAATGTGGCTTGCCTTGTTCTCTGCATCCCTGCTCCAGCATAAACCCCCAAACAACAATAAACAGTATGTACATTTGCCACTCTGCACGTGCGCACTAGTGGCTTTCTGCTCGGGCTACAGCGGAAATGACTGAACCCGACCAGCTATGCTGTACTGCACAGTAGAGTGGACCTGATCGGCTCGGATATTTCCACCGGAGCCCGAGCAGAGAGCCACTAGGGGGAGCCTGTGCTGGATTCCCTCTGCTGAGGTGGAGGAGGCTTCCCCCTCCCAAGGTTAGTACCCCCCAGGGACACATTTTGTCACTTTTACACTATGCATGTTGCGTTGCGATAGATTCACAACAAAGCAGTAACAAAAAAAATTTGCACTGCACCTTTGAAGTGCGATGCAACACATATGGCCCTTTCCCGATAGCAATCGCTTAACGCCAGCGATTGCATTTTGTCACTAATTTTATGACGCGATCTTCTATACACAATGCACTAGCACTGCAAAATCGATTGAAAAATCGTTCCTGAACACGATGGCGCTTTTGGGAAAAATTGAATAGCGCTAGTGGAAAATACCTCTCGTGATTCCTGTTAAATTGCGAACCTAGCGATTTAAAAATGGCTAGCGTTTTGCAATTTAGCACTGCAGTGCTAAAGGGCCCATATAGGCATACCTATGTAATCGCTGCCGGGAGACTTGGGCGCAGGATACATCCGGTATACGGCTTATCCTGCTGCTGCACAAGTCCCGGCGGTGTTCATTACTATTCCCCCTCCAGGTCCACGTGGATGGTAGGGAATGATATAATTTGGCTCCCAGCTGTTGCTGGAGGCCAAATTACAGTGTTTTAAAATGTAACTTCCACTCCAACTTCTGACGGCACCGAAGTTACTCACTGTGCGCCGCTATAGACGTAATTCCTATTACGGTCTATGGTGGCGCTGGCTGCGCCAAAATCCCCTGCACTGAATATAACTGCTCCGCCACACAGTACATTGAAAGTTTACATTGTTGCCCTGTAAACGCATTGCATGCTGCGCTTTATCCCGATGGAACCCACTGCACTGCTGATGCAGCGATGTGTCATACCACAGGCATAATTGTATCACATTAGAATGTAATAACATTGTGTGTCAATTGTGTGAAAGGTTTGTTTCAGGATTTGTATCCACTGTAACAAAGAAATGTTTTTCTTTAAAGGTCATTATACTGTTGCTTATGTTTTAGACCAGAGAGGAAGTTGAGTTCACATCCGCTTTAATAAGTATTTCTCTTTATAGTAGTTATTGCATAGCAGATCTATTGGAGCAGACAGGAAGTTTTTTTTGTTTTTTTGTTTTTAGTGTGTGTTAACTTCATCTGCTTTTTAAAGAGTAACTGTCGGGCATAAAAATTATTTATTTGTATCTGGTAAACAAGTAATAAGGATGCTAATCAGGCAATCCAAAAGTTAAAATCACTATTACTTTTCTTGCTGATAAATGATCATTCCCCAGTTTACCTGACTCTTATTTGGTACACACAAAATTTGGTACACAAAAAGGAAGTTGCAGGGCATGCTGGGTTGTCCTTTTTTGCTTCTCTACTTCCCCTCAGACTTAACTAATGCAGCCTGATTGGCTGAAGCTTCGTTACCTTCTGTTTTCCCCTCCCACACCTTTGTTCCTCTTTGATTGGCCAAAATTTCTCATGCTGAGACAATGCACTTTCTATAGTGAAGGGCAGGTGTAACGGGTGTCAACACGCAGAGAGAATCTGATTACTGGTGATCTGCAGAATCACCCACAATGCAGATATACACCAGATTATGGATGATCTGCAGTATCACCAATAATCCGGGTATGTCTAACCTCTGGACACCAGTATAATGTGAGTGTTTGGTGTAACAGTACAACTCTGAGCATAGACCACCAGGGACCCCGGTGGCCTGAGTGACTTGAGGAATACTCCCCTGAGTGTGGGGAATATTCCTGTAGCCTGAGGAGTCGCTAGGAGAGGGATCCACGCTGGGTTGCAAGAAGCCCTGCTGCCATGGGCGTCCGCACATACGGCAAAACCGGGCATCTGCCCGAGCCTGGCCGCCCGCTGCCCCCCCCCCTGGCCGTGTGCCCGTGCAGCCAGAAGGAGGGAAGCAGCGCAGAGAAGAGAGAGAGCTATGGGCACAGTGGGGAAGGGCGGACGTCTCCCCCCCCCCTTCCCTCACCTTAGGGGGCTCTCTCTCCCTCGCTGTCCCCTCCGGAATGAAGTGTGCAGCGGCTGGGCAGCGGGCAAAACTTACCTCGTCTCGCTCCTGCGCCGGAAGTTCTGGTGCTGCACTCTGGTCTGGATCAGACCAGAGTAGCGGCTAATCCATCCGGCGCGTGCGACGAGAGGAGGTAAGTTCCGCCCGCTGCCCAGCCGCTGCACACTTTATTCCGGACTCCGGAGGGGAGAGCGAGAGAGGGAGGGAGAGCCCCCTAAGGTGAGTGCCCATAGCTCTCCCTCTTCTCTGCGCTGCTCCCCTCCTGCTGGGGCACACATGGCCACTTTTTCTGGGGACATATCCCCCTGGCTACATATACTGGGACATATACCCCTGCCTACATATACTGGGACATATACCCCCTGCCTACATATACTGGGACATATACCCCCTGCCTACATATACTGGGACATATACCCCCTGCCTACATATACTGGGACATATACCCCTGCCTACATATACTGGGACATATCCCCCTGGCTACATATACTGGGACATATACCCCCTGCCTACATATACTGGGGACATATACCCCTGCCTACATATACTGGGACATATACCCCTGCCTACATATACTGGGACATATACCCCTGCCTACATATACTGGGACATATACCCCTGCCTACATATACTGGGACATATACCCCTGCCTACATATACTGGGACATATCCCCCTGGCTACATATACTGGGACATATACCCCCTGCCTACATATACTGGGACATATACCCCCTGCCTACATATACTGGGACATATACCCCCTGCCTACATATACTGGGACATATACCCCCTGCCTACATATACTGGGACATATCCCCCTGGCTACATATACTGGGACATATCCCCTGGCTACATATACTGGGGACATATACCCCTGCCTACATATACTGGGCACATATACCCCTGACTACATATACTGGGCACATATACCCCTGGCTACCTGTTCTGGGGACATCTCTACCCCTGGCTACCAGTTCTGGGGACATCTATACCGCTGGCCACCTATTCTGGGGACATCTATACCGCTGGCCACCTATTCTGGGGACACCTATAGACCTGGGGCTCCCTATTTTTGGGGAACCACTGCTGTCAGATTGAGTGTATTTTGGGGAACTGCTGCCAGGTGAGAGGTGTCTACATATTAAGGGGGCATTCTGCCTATTTATGTGAAAAGCTGTCTATTTATGTGCCTCATGACTGCTGAATTTGTCTTGTTGCGGGCCTCATGGTTACTGACTTTGTCTTGTTGGCGGCCTCATGATTTGTTGGGGGCCTCAAGATTGCTGAATTTGTCTTGTTGGGGGCCTCATGATTGCTGAATTTGTCTTGTTGGGGGCCTCATGATTGCTGAATTTGTCTTGTTGGGGGCCTCATGATTGCTGAGTTGGTCATGTTGGGGGCCTCATGATTGCTGAATTTGTCTTGATGGGGGGGGGGGGGGCTCATGATTGCTGAATTTGTCTTGTTGGGGGTCACATGATTGCTAACTGCGAGACTATGGAAAAAACTGAATCATCCTCATATGAGACAATAGCATTAAACCTACTTTTTCCGCTTTTTAAAACAGAAAATGAAACTGGGAGGTTCTAAAAAAATGAATAATTTTTTCAGGAGTCGGATGGATGAAATTGTTTATCTTCACAGTTTATTTTCAACTTAATTTTCCATAATGTTCATGTATGAGTTAAAACGTTTGTATTTAGTTTAAATTGCTGTTGGCACTTTGTGATAAAGTGACTTTGCAGTTTGGACACTCGACCTCCAAAAGGTTCGCCACCACTGTCCTAATCTAATGTCCCACCATTGCTTAGTTCATGTAAACTTGTCTCCACCCACATTCTGGTTCATGACCACACCCATTTTGCAGCGCGCCGCATGACGTAGCTCCATTTCGGCGCGCCACCCCGCTTTTTGCTCCCCACTTTTTGCCCCCCCCCTGGAAAATTTTCTGCGGACGCTCATGCCTGCTGCTAATATGAACAGACTTGCCCTAACTAGGTGTGAGGGCCTATTCTCTATGCCCTGGAACCGGGCTAAGGCAAATACACATACAATACAATCCTAGCTCTGGGTGTGAGGTCCGTGATCACAACACCCTGGAACTAGCCTACCGAATACCCTAGTCTTGGGTGTGAGGTCCGTGATCACAACACCCCGGAACTAGTCTAGAGCATAACATAGGAATGACAGTATCCTAGTCTTGGGTGTGAGGTCCGTAGTCACAACACCCTGGAACTGGTCTAAAGCATAACATAGAACTGACACAGTATCCTAGTCTTGGGTGTGAGGTCCGTAGTCACAACACCCTGGAACTGGTCTAAAGCATAACATAGAACTGACACAGTATCCTAGTCTTGGGTGTGAGGTCCGTAGTCACAACACCCTGGAACTGGTCTAATGCATAACAGTAAAGCCACAAGAGTAATCTAGCTCAGTGTGAATCCCCAGGTCCACCTGGCTCTTAACACACTGTAGGATCTGACTGTGGTCTGTGTGGCAACACATAAGCATTCGCAACGGCAGACAACGTGAGACTGAAGGACAAGCCGCTATATAGTGCAGCGCAGATCAGCACCGCCCAGTCCCCTTCAGCCAACCACCGTTCGTTCTGGGATCAGCTGACCAGTAGAGTCAGCTGACCCCTTTCTGCTTCCCATAAAGCTTCTGCCTCTCGGCGCGCGCGCATTCCTCAGCCTATGTGCACAGGAAGGCTGAACCACATCAGACACATGTCGCCGCACAGAAACCACCAGGATGAACGCGGAACTAGCCGCCGCGCCGTCAGAGCACACGACAGCTTTTCCACAATCCTTCACAGCAGGCAAATCAGACAGAGCGTTAGGGTGCATACACACACGCAATTTTTATTGACTGATTTACCACCCCCATGTAGTATGAGAGGGACTTGAATACTACAAATATATTGTGTAGGTAAGCCCTCACACTACTTGGAAGTGGTAAAATTGGCCAATCACAATTTGATGTGTGTACCAGGCTTAAGGGAGGAAATTACATCAGAATTCGCTTCAAAATAGCCACAGTTAATATGGGAAATGCTAAGAAGGGTTTTCTCTTTTTGTACTTTAGAAAAATCACTAAAATCAAAACATGGACAGTGCAATACACGTTATGCAAGTAGAGCAAGTATTTATCTGCTTGTATATGTGTTTTTCTGAGATAGTATGGCTGACAGCTCCGTGTTGTGCACAGCAGTGGCACTGTTACTTATGGTAAAATACATGAGGGTCCTTCGTCTCTGGTTTACTTTATCAGTGGAAACAGAGAAAACACCTACCCTGCTTTCTGCTTCATCCTTCACTGCTCAGCCTGCTTGTTAACAGCCCTGATAAAATCCCAGACTGAGCATTCAGTCTGGCTTTGCTCAGGAATCATTATAGCAGAGCCACAAGGGGGCAGGCTTGGGCTTGAAAAGACAGACTCAGCTATAATGATTCCTGAGCAAACCCAGACTGAATGCTCAGTGGGGGAGTTTATCTGTTAAGCAGGCTGAGCAGTGAAGAATGAAACAGAGCAGGGTAGGCAGTTTCTCTAATGTTTCCACTGATATATATGGTAAAATACATGAGGGTGCTTCGTCTGGTTCCCTTTACATTTTCTTCAATGTTAAGAGAGGCTATGCCGCTCAGGAGGATATCTCAGCCCCTGGTGGGGCGATTCGCCCCATTTAAAGTTCTGTACGCGCAGCTAGCACTTTGCTAGCCGCGCGCACAGCTTGATCGCCGCCGCTCTGCGGCGATCGCCCGCACGCAGTGGCGGAAGAGGCCCCCTCCCGCCAGAGCCCTGCGCTGCCCGGTCCAATGAGTTCCAGGCAGCGCTATGGGCTGGATCAGAGGCGTCTGACGTCATTCCGATCGTCGGCATGGCGACAGGAGAAGCCAAACGCGTTATATACGCATTCCCGTTTGCGATTGATGCCGGCGATGATCGCACTAGAGGGACACATGCGCCCTTTAGTGGTGTTTCATGTAGCTACCACTGGTAGCTTTCCATGAAACAAAAAAAAAAAAATGGATTTCTGCCTATTTGGCAGAAAAAAAATGCCAGGAGGGTTAAAGGGCTTCTGAGGGCTGGGGCTTCTTACAGCCCATAGCAGCTTTCTGAGTCCCTCGCCGCAGCCCCGGTCCTCCTCGGAGACTCGCTGGCCGCCTATGATGATCACGACCCCGCTTGCAGGTTGGGTCTTATGTGCCTGCGTGTTCACGTTATCTGGCGCCTGCGTAGTTGTGTGCAGCCGCAGTATGCACCAGATGACGGAGGACGTGTGGGCACGAATGCCCATGCAGGCGCAGAAGACCCCGACTTGCCGGCATGGTCGCGATCATCATGGTCGGCCAGCGGGACACAGAGGATAGTTTGATCATCCCTGCCATTTACTGACAGGGAAGTGTTTTATGGCTCTAATTACTTATCGGTGAGGGTTATGCTATAGTCTGACCCAGTCAGAAACTGTCACTTACATACCTGGTATTTAACTCTTTCAGACAGAGAAAGAAAAAAAGGGAACACAGCCTAGTTCATCTGTGTGTTTGGCACTGTACATACACATGTCTATCTCATCAGGTCACCTCAGTTATCCTTTACGGCTTTACTTAAGTGCGATGTCCGCTTGTGGCTTCAATCAGTCCCTGGAATCCCCCTAGTAAAATCTAACTTAAATGTTGAAGCTTCACAGATGGGAAGAGACTGTGCTCCTCGGTCTGTTACTCCCCTCTGTGCACGTTCATGTCTGACTCATCTCAGCTTTGTGTGTGACACAGTGAAGCAGAGCTGAGCATGCCGCAAAGCCCTGGAAGTAGCTACTGGGTCGCGGTCATCTTGCTGGGGGATATCGTTTTTTAAAAGGCAAAGAAATGCTTGGGAGTGGCGAAAACTGCGCTGATGAAGTAACTGAGGACTACGGATTGTGAAAAAGGAAACCGGTCATTAAAAGTTTCTGGTTTCCTTTAAAGGGGTTCTCGTGCACTTTAAAAAAAACCAAAAACTGCCACTTACCTGGGGCTTCTGTCGGCCCCCTGCAGCTGGAACGTCCCGCGCCGTCTTCCTCTGATCACCTGTTCCCCGCCGTCGGCACCGGTGTAATTGTTCGTCTAACCAGACGAATAGAAGTGCTGCTGCGCGCATTTTCGATCCCGCAGGCGCAGTATGAAGTTTTCCTGTATTGCACCTGCACAGTAAGCTCCCAGGATGTTTATTTTTTTGCAAATATTTATTTCTTTTATAATACATTTCCTCTTTTTTATTGTTTTTGCCCCAGTCCCTCCCTCCCCCCCACCAGCCAGTCACTGTGATCAGCTATCATAGGCATCAGCCTATGACAGCGGACCCCTCCCAGCCTAACCCCCCCCCCCCCCAGGCTTTCTAGTGTTGCAGGCTAAAAGCTCTATAAGTATGTGGGGTTTACAGAAAAACAGTATCTCTCATAGCTGTTCTTTAACCACTTTATCCACCCCGGCAGTATATCTACGTCCTCTGTGACTTCATCTAAGCCACGAGTCAATAGATATACGTCTTGTAGCAGAAGCAGTGCTGTGCAGGATTGGGCTTGCTCCTGTGCACATTTCTGGCACTATCTGATGCAGGACTAATTGGTGAATGGGAATATATGTTTCCTGAGCTAATGAGATTTATTTTTACCATTAAAAAATTATATTTTCTCATTTCATAGTGAAAAATACACTCTGCACACACGCATTATTTCAGAATCAAAATATCTTCACCATAAATTGTGCCCGGAACATAACATACGTTTTGTGAAGCCAAACAAAATTTGTTTTTTTTTTATCTACAATAGCACTTTTTATTTTTAAACTGGAATTGGTAAAACTGAGACAATGTGTTTTTTCTATTTTTTTCCTTGTTTTCCCATTAAAATTCATAGAAAACAAAATTGTTCGAGGGAAAAAATGGCATACAATGATTGCCTAGTTTGTCTTGGAAAAAAAACAATATATCATTTGAGTGTCATAAGTAGGGATAAAGTTATTTCTGATTAAATAAGGACATAGCTGTCAAAACTGCTCTGGTCCATAAGTGGGAAAAAAGGTCTGGATGCGAAGTGGTTAAAACAACATTTCAGATTTACCTTAAATTCATGCAAAGAAAAGTCCTTAGAGAAATCTAATATGAAAGTGCACAGGATTCATTGAGAATAGTTTATTTCTCATCAATAAAATACAAAACACTCAAATATTTCAGAAACACGTTTAGAGTCAGATTTATCAAAATCTAGCAGAGCTAAAGCAGAAAATAAAAAGCAACTCGGCAGTATTAAAAATGACAGTTTTCCAGATATTGCCCATATTTTGGGTAAGAGGCCTTTTTCAGTAAAATGTCCAGACTTCCTTCTGCGCTGCACCAAAAGCCAGTGACTGAGAACACTGCACCCCAATTTCCCTCTGTGTACCTCTGTTTATTAGCTGCACCAATCCTGTACCTCCACAGCCTTTGCTGCACGGAAGAAACCACCCAATAGAGGTTATCAATGAGATGAAAATCGTTCCAAGTTCATGCAAATTCAGCAGCTTGAAAATGGACCAATCGAGTGTTGCAAAGAATGGATTTGTCCAGCCCACTTATACTCTGCATACAAAATTTGCACACTCCTGCATCAACTCAGAACATTGCCCCTCCCAACACATTTAAAGACAAATTAATTTGGCCTCAATTCACTAAGCTTATCTCCTGTCTTTAATAACATTTCTAGAGTTGTCACCATGGTGATGAGGCATGTAGTATTCAGGAAACATTATACCTCAGGCAAACCTAAAGTTAACTCTTCTGCCTTTAAGTTAACGCTCCAATCCTTAAAATAACTCCAGAGTTAAAGACAGGTTGTTAATTAACTGCGTCTGAAAATAACTACAGAGGAGGTACATTAACTACAGTGGAGGTACATTAACTACAGAGGAGGTACATTAACTACAGAGGAGGTACATTAACTACAGAGGAGGTAACTTAAGGAATGAAGAGATAAGATAACTCTTACTGTGTGGAGGTAGGTTTTCTCTTGCCTTATTATCTCCAGCATGATCTTAGTGAATTGAGGCCAAACTCTACAAAATCAAAAAGTTAATAAGGCACAACTATAGACGGTAATACTATGACTTTGCTATAGGCAGAGGTGATTCTTGCTTGACTACTGTTCTGAGTACATCTTACAGGTTTGGTCATCATGTTAGTACAAATTAATAACTGCAAATGTTAATTTATTTTTCTTAACTAACAATTAAAAAACAATAGTTGTGAAGCTGTCCTTAATGCTAGCCATTTTCCACTAGTATTTTAAAATAACTGCTTGAACTGATTGCCAAAAACGTTTTGTTTTTATCCGTAAGGAATGATACAACTTTTGTGGAACTAAACTTTAGAAATTGATCATCAGTAGAGTACTAGGGCATGACAAAGAGAAGCGTAAAACTGTAATGTTTAGGGAATCTCTTATAAAACAAAAACTCAAAATGTATTCCAGTTAACTGAAAGCATTAGGGAATGCTTAAACATCATCTATACATAATCACGGTGTACTACTAATAAATATACACTTGTCAAGGGGTACTTGAGATAGCCTTACCTATAGCAGTTGGTGCTTAGCAAGCACAGGACAGAAGGAAAACAGAGAAATCCACTCTGTATGTATTTAGAGAGTTTAGCCTGTCTAATTACCCCTCAGCTGTGACAGCTCAGAAATCTCCTATGCCACAGCAGAGCAGCTCATTTGTAAACACAGCATGTTAACAATATGTCTGCTCCCATAAAAGCAGGAAGTAGACACACTGCAGATTTATTGCAGGATTTGTATCAGCTGTAACAAAGAAAGGTTTTTCTTGTTATTATGCTTTTATGTATCTTTTAGAGCTGAAAGGAAGTTCTGAGTTCAGGTCTGCTTTAAAGTGAACCTTAAGAAAAAAAATAAAAAAAGGTTTACTCACCTGGGGCTTCTACCAGCCCCCGGCAGCAGTCCTGTGCCCTCGCAGCCACTCACTAATCCTCTGGTCCTCCGCTGCCAGCTAGTCTAGTTTTTGCCGACAGGCCCGCCAGGACTGGCCACGTGTAGCTTTTTCCGCATTCCCGACTGCAATTAGCGCTATTGCGGGCCGCAACGCATACAAAAATACGCGTTGCTGCATATCTATGCGTTCGTAATGCGGCAACACGTATTTTTGTACGCGTTGCAACCCACAATAGTGCTAATTGCAGTCGGGAATGCGGAAAAAGCTACACGTGGCCAGTCCTGATGGGCCTGTCGGCAAAAAACGAAACTAGCTGGCAGCGGGGGACCAGAGGATTAGTGAGTGACTGCGAGGGCACAGGACTGCTGCAGGGGGCTGTTAGAAGCCCCAGGTGAGCAAAACTCATTTTTTTCTGGCTTAAGTGTCCCTTTAAGGGGGTATATGCCAAAATATACTCATCTAAATGACTAACTGTTCCGGAGAAACCTAAATTTTTTTCCCAGTCAATTAGATACTTCAAAAACTCTTAAAAATAAAAAAAGTGGCAGTCATATATAGATTAAGGCAGGGAAAAGTCTACATTTACCGTTCTATAAAAATATAAACTTGCACAAAATATAAATCCCTTAAAGTGGTTTATTATAAAATGATTTCCCATACAAGTATAATAAAAATAGTTTTGTTTTTTATCAGTTACAGTGAAATGTGGTTGATGACAGGAATGCAGAGGCTGTGACAGTCTGAAGAGGTCCCTGGCAGATAGTCTAAAGACACGGTCATGTTTGGGCATCTCACACAGGGAATGGGCTGCCTGGATAATCTGAAATCCCTCCCTCTGGAATGCTTGGGCGGGGCACGTTGAGAGGGATATTATCAGTTGCCGGAGGTCATTGCAGAGAACGGTCTCAATAAACTGCCAAAGGAAGGCTGTGACTTCAGCCAGTTAAATAAAAAGCCTTCGTGAAATCCCTTCCAGTCACACAAAGACTGTTATATACAAAGAACTATTCCATGGTGGTTCAGCTAAACCTCAAGTAGGCAAGCAAGAACGGTCACCCACGGAGATCAGGACTCGATCCCTCAGGGGCCAGTTCAGGGACAAGTACAGGATGAATGGGTCATAGCTAGCAGCTTGTTCTATTCGATGGTGGGGGGGTTGGGTAGGAGCAGCAAGGGCAATGCGAAAGACAATGACCTTGGCCTGCGCTTGGACGAGTTGATCTCTCACTGATGCATCATGGCTGCCATACCCCGGCTAGATTCTCGCCAGAGGAAGCCCCCATCTCGTCTGAGAACCATCTACGCACCCTAAACCCTCAGTCATTATTTCAGACATCTACAAATGCCGGTGACTTGTCTCTTTAGAATACACTTGCCGTTCTTGGGTTTCATTTTTGGAAAGTTTTGGCTTTGCCAAACCAACAACCAACCAATATCCTCCTTACTCTAACCTTCTCCTTACCCCTCGCTTGTATTTCTATATATATATCATGTATTATTGTCATAAGTGCTAAAGATGAAATTCCAATTTTACTAAGGGGAAACAATTCCCACCATGCAAACATTTCAGCTCCTTTGTGTTTTTGTGCGCACAAAATTCCAAGTCGCAGCAAACTTTTCTAACCTGCTATAATCGCTTGAACAACCCCGGGGTGCAAAAAAAGATAACCTTCCTGCCCTGTGTCGTGTCTTGTGGAAAAGTCCAGGGATTTGGCGTAGAGAAGTTTGTGTATAAACCGTGACGCCTCAGAATCTATCCAGTAGATGAGCTTGTTGGAGTTAAGGGAAGGGGTGTGCGGGGTGTGGTTATGGGTGAGAAACTTTCTGCTAAATTGGTCCCTCAGGACATTTCGCATCTGTTTATACAGTAGATTGGTACCAGCACACAAGTGCTGCCTAAAATAAAAACAAAGACCTGCTGAAGGCAACGCCTACATTTCATTAAAGTACATGGGAATCGAAAACAAAACCCAGATACTTACCCAACGAGAGGGAAGGCTCTGGGTCCTATAAAGCCTTCCCGCTCCTTTCACGGTCCCTGCATTTCAGCGTTGGCTCCCCTGGTAGCGGTATTCAGTCAAATACTGCTCTCTGCCGCCACTGGAGGCTTCAGAAGTCGTTGGGAGCCCGAGTGCTCCTGAAGACAGGACACTCCATACTGCCCATGCGCGAGCACGCTCTCTCACGCATGCATAGTACAGAGCCGCGCGAGTGTTCCCAAAGCTTCTCTCAGCGGGGGATTCAAATGGAGGAGCCACAACTGGAATGAGTGGACTGTGAAAAAATGGGAAGACTCTATAGGACCCAGAGCCATCCCTCTCTTTAGGGAAGTATCTGTTTTTTGTTTGTTTTAAGCTTCCCATTAGCTTTAACTTTGCGAGAATTAATGAAATAACCCTCGAATTATTGCTCTGTGCCCTTTTTAAAAAAAATTACTTGTATAGCCCTTATAAAGGTTTGCAGAAACTTTAGTGTAGTTACACTTTACAGATTGTTTTCTTGAGCAGGAAAGTAAATGGAAGCTGTTCCAAACGACAGCTCCATGCCCTATACACCACCCTAAACAAACTTTATTATTTTACGATCTAGAGCTTCTTCTTTTTTTCACCATTTACATCCTTATCTAGATTAGTGTACTTTAAAGATTTTTTTTTACTACAAAACTGAATATTTCCAGTATTATAAAATTACATTAAGTAAACAGATCTTCACAAATATATATATAAAAAAATACTCCTGCTTATATGCTCTCCATAACTTTGAACTCGCTAAGCGCCTGCACAGGGTTGACTATCTTCTTCTGAGAGGCCCGCTTGATTTTGGTCTGAGTTTCGTCCTGTTTTTCTCTCTTGACGAGAGGTTTCTTCTCTGGAGCCTTCATCTTCCAGGAGACCGCAGGGAGATTCAAGGACGCCATGTTCTGCGACCTCTGGTACTTGGTGGAGGCCACGTAAGATGCCTTCACAGTCTGAACCACAGCGTTCATCAGATTCTTGGCGGCTTGGATCAGAGACATGGCGCTGTCGACCTAGGAAATCGAAGGATTGGAGGATAAAACTAACTGCATGTTCTTACTAAGGACAATGCATATAAAAAAAAAACAAAAACACAAAACTAAGTACAGCAGAGTCCGTTATCCGGAACTCAGGCAACCGCAAGTCTCAACTAACCAGCTTCAGGGATGGGCTTTCGAGTCCAGAGGACTCGAATTCGGAGTTCAAATGAAGTATTATTACTTCAGGTGTGACCACAAGTCTTTGGGGACGTCTGTGTTCCATTACACATCATAGGTTTAAAGAGACTAACAAAATGTTGAGCCTTATTTCTTCTATCCTATAAGTTCCTATACCTGTTCTAATGTGCTGTCTTACTGCAGCCTTTCCTGGTTGCACAGTGGCTGTATTATCTCTGTTATATACAATACAATAACATTTCTATAGCGCTTTTCTCCAATAGGACTCAAAGCACTTAGGCTCTCAGATTCAGTAATTCGTAGTAGGATGAAGTATTCACACAACAAAAGTTATATTGCTGCAAATGCCAAACTGAACAGGTGGGTTTTCAGTCTAGATTTAAACACCACCTATATGATCTAATCTTCTCTCCTCTGTCGGGTTCAGGCAGTCAGGCTGGAATTTGCTGTGCTGCTTGTGATTGGATAGAAACTATACACACCCTCTCCAGGCCCCCTGCATACTCTGTATGACTCACACATTGAGCTACTCTCAGCCTATCACTTGCTACGTCTTGTTTGTAAACATTGCATAAAACTGGCAATTACAAGCCAGGATTGCAGCAGGGAGTGGCAGAAACAGCACAGAGGGGCCCAGGAGAACATAATGAATAGAATGATATGCTTTTTATTGTAAAAGTACAGATTCTCTTTAATGAAAGCAGTGTTCCATGACTCACTACTGTGCTTCCTCTTTCAACCCGAAAGGAGAAAGCACGGCAGTGAGTCATGGAACACGGCTTTCATTACACCTATGACGCGTAATGGAACGAAGACGTCTCTGAAGACTTTTGGGTAAATAACCCCCATTGCCTGAGGTCACACCGGAAGTAATTATACTTTGAATTCCGAATTCAAGTCTTTCTGGACTCGCAAGCCCATCCCTGCTTGGCATGCTTGATGGATAACGGGGACCTTTTTTGGGTGGGGGGAGAGGGGGGGCGGGGAGTAGGTAAATACGAAGCTTCTAGCGACATGTAGCAGCCTCCCTCTTGCTTCTGGCGTCTGTGCACGCAAGACGGAGTATCACATGACCAGATACAGGTCAGGTGACATACGCCAGGCTTCCGTGCACAGGAGAAGCTGGAAAGCCGCTAGGAGCAAGAGGAAGGCTGCTACGCATTGCTGGAGGCTTGGTGAGTGTTTAGGGGGAGGTTTGTGCTTTTTTAGCTGGTTGCTCAAGCACCTGGCAACCACATGTATACGGCATCAGGCGATCCCCACTGATGCCAGATATTGGGGACTCTGCAGTATGTTTTTTGTAGATGGTAAAATGTACATAAGAACAGTGTGGGATAACATACGATTAAAAACATACAATCAACCTTTCAACTGCCAGTTTAAGTAGTGGCCAGCAAGTGCTCCAGGGAAGGCTGATTCATTTTACAAAATGTAAATTTTGTTGTGTGATATTTCCTTGTCGGGGCATTGGTTAAGGTGAACCTCCGGACTAAAAATCTACTCAGTAGAACTTCAAAGTCTTGGTGTTTCTTTAACAGTTTCACAGCATCAAAACTTTGCTTTTCTTACCAAAGCATAATTTTTAGCTGCATTTTTAGCTAAGCTCCACCCATCAAAGAAAAAAAGCCCGGGCTTTTTTTCCCTGATGCTGTGCAGAGCATGATGGGATTTCCTATGTTGTTATTCACGTTGCCTAGCAACTGGGAGGGGTGATCAGGACACAGGACAGTTGGAACGGTGTCTCATGCTCCCTGTCACCTCCTTTCAACCAAAAAGATGGTTGCCATCATGAAATCACAAACCTTTGCCTGTTCTTTTAAAACAGGGTGGGTAAGAGATTATATTCCCTATCTATTTTAATTAACATAACTAATGTAACTTAATGAGAGTATGTTTGTTTAGGCTGGAGTTCCTCTTTAAGCTAGTCAGCTGTGCACAGTTGTGTAACAGTGTTTAGCAATACAGTTAGAAACTGTCTGTCACGCATATAATGAAAGACAATGGGCTATTCACTGTTGGGGATTTTATTTGTGCACGTTCGCATTTCAGTTCTTCCACTTTCTGCACATAAAGTTACTTTTCTGCTTTTTCAACCGTTAATTCTATTGTAGTTTGGTATATATCTATATGAAAAACCATATCTGTAACTCCCCATAAAACAGGGCTGTGAAGTTGGTACAAAAATCATCCGACTCCTCCGTTTATGAAACCACAGACTCCAACTCCGACGTCTAATTTTTACAAAGACTATGGATTTGGCTCAAAAATCATCCGACTCCTCAGTTTACTGAAACTACCAACTCAGACTGCAGGTACCCAAAATTGCTCCGACTCCTCGACTCTGGCTCCACAGTGACAGCCCTGCCACAAAAGTCAGGAGTGTCAGCAACAAAACAAATGTAGCAGTAAAAAAATGCAAAGAAAAGAATCATGCTAAAGTAGCTGCACAACCAATACATAGCGACTGTGCAAGCGTGGCCCGTCTGCGCAGCGATTGTTCTGCGCATATGCAGTTCTCGAAAGAATGAGCCGTACATTCAGAGAATGCTCACAGTCACGAGCACTTCCGGTGAAGTCGCGCAGCTAACAGAGCCACCAGCGGGAGAACAGAGAGAGCCCCCGAGGATGCAGAGGAACCTTATGGGCTTACGCGGGCCTGGAGGAAGCCCCAAACAAGTTCAGTATGGCATTTTTTAGGTCTGCTCCGGGTCACTTTAAAGACTACATCCAGTGTACAATAGGGAGCCTGCAATGTAAGGTTTTCTAGTATTGCTGCAGGGATCGGCGGTTGGTACGGTTAATTAATCACTATTACTGGCTCGTAATTCAATAATGACAGAAACCCCGCCCATCTCCACCTGAAAGACAGCCATGTTTTTCTAAAGGCTCATACACGGCGGATTTTTCCAAACAACCCGTCGTTTGAACGTCCAAACGCTGGTCATTATCTGCTGAACGACCGACTGTACACACGTCCGATTTGCGTCGTTTGGAAAAATCCGCCGAGTGTATGCACCTTAAGTCTTCTGGAGCCTTGTGGCCACCCCACCTGCTAGTTGCGGCCCCAAATCTGGCATTGACGGCCTTATTGGAGGGTCACTGCAAGCAGGTGGGGGTGGCCACAGAGATTTGAGCTTTAGACGACTTGAGAAAAAACAAACAAAAACAAACCACCACCACGGTGGCTATGCCGAGGAGAGGAACAGAGATTATGGACCAGCAGTTGAGGGATAAACGCTACCTTCCGTCGATCCTTGCAGCAATCATAGTCTTACACTGCAGGTCTTCTATTTCACACTGGAGGTACTCTTTAACTACAGCAAACTTTGGGATATCTATGAGCACGTATATAAATAACTTCATTCTAAACAGTAGCCATACACATATTTCCACCCAATTTGGCAAAATGATTGATCCTTCTGCTCTGAATCTGATCGTAAAGGGATTGATTCCTACCACACACAGCACATAGATTTATACTTTGGCAGAATTAAAAGATACCTACCCCTGATACAACCAATTCTCCCCCGAGATTCTGTACTTCAGCCTTGACCTTGCTGCAGATATTCAGCTGGTGGCAGAAGAGGGCAATGCGCTGGAGGTAGCCTAAGAGATCTTGTTTGCAGGTGGAATCTGGACACTGTAAGTAAAGCATGACAGTCACATATAGATAAACAGGCATGACCAGGACACTGAAGGTGCCCATACATTAGATAATGTATGGGCAGATCGACCAAGAGATATATCTCTCTCCGACTGGAAAGAGATCTGTCATCTACTCCTACACCGCCGGCCGATTCCTGATCGATTTCAGCATGCAATCTCTTGGGAATCGGTCTTATGACGCCACACCCTCCGCTGTCCCCCCTAATGTAAGATGTGCCCTGTGGTGATATATTGGGGTGCTTATGATGTAAGGATAATGGGAACATATTCTTTCATTTTTCTGCCTGTGTTCCATATAGGTCTGCTAGAAGGGAGCTGTGGCCTTTGATTGCTTGGGGCAAGGAAGTGGGTATTGTCTTGACCATATGAAATGCTTTGAGTTTCTGCTAATGGGATTATCTGCCTGGCTTTTTGAACTCAGGAGACGGCCCATTGTCTCAATACACAAAGCAAGCCTAGTCAGGAAAAGTCTAACACGTCAACTTGTGGTGAAGAAACACTATTTCACTGTGAGGAAATTAAATTATTAGTGGAGGTGCAAACATACCCTGTAAATTGCATCTATTGGAAGGGGGTTGGAAATCTCTGCAGACTTTAAAAACGGAGACAGGAAAAAGCCTTTATCAAGTTTTCACCTGGAGTTGAAAGCCTCACTTCACAATCTGATGTATAGACTTTTACCGGGAAATGGAATATGTCTGAGATTTAATTAAAACCTAGTTCCTCCCCTCCCCAAGGAAGTTGCAGCCTCCAGGCGTAGCTCAGAGTATAAAAAGCAGAGGCAGATACCAATTAAAGATCTTCTCTTGGAGATAGCGCATAGCTAGAGTTGATCTCGACTTCTGGTCGAACAAGCGGCATGCTCCTGCCGACAACGTTGAGACCTTCAAGTTGGTAACGTTTTTAATCCCCATTTTTTATTTGTACGCAAATATCCGTGTTTTATCTTTGTAACTCTTAATTTTGTAACTTTTTTTACTTTGTTTTTTGTAATCTGTTGTATATATTCTGTTCTGCATTGTTCCATGTTTTCTGGAATATTAAATTATTATTTAATAAGCTTGACTTCTGCCGTACTAAACTAACACTCATAGCCTAGAGGAGATTGCCGTGTAGCTGTGTATAAGTCCGTGCCTAATTGTATGCTTGAGCAACACTACCATATGAAATTGTAATTGCATTGTGGGTGGGGGCGTTTGTCATACGTTGGCCTGAAGCGCGCAGCTGACCCAACGTTCGAAACGCCAGTGCGAGTAGCTAACAGTATCGTTCGGAACGACTGTTAGTGGTTTTGCTGCACGACAGTGTAACTTGCATTACAAGTCAGTGTCTGATTGTGCTGTGTTACTGTACAACTGTACTGTGTGTGTGGGTGCGTGGCGTTCTCGTATTCAGCCTAAGCGCAAAGCTGACCCAAATACGAAAACGCAGTTTGCGTGTTTAGCCCTCGACAGCTGAGGGGACGTGTCTAGCAACGCTAGTGGTGGCAGTGGGAAGTGTTTGAGGGGTTCCAGCCTTGTTTGTAGCTTAAATAAGGCTGTTCCCCGCTTAATCTGGTCAAACCCGCAGTCGGGAACCGTATACGCAGGCGTGCCGCGGGCCGGTTCCTGACATGCCCTGTGTATGAATACTTTACCTGACAGTGCCCACAGATGGCTCACACTCCACTCTTGCTCACATACATGCGTGCCATGTGGTTGCCGACAAAGTGGGCGTGTATAATGCAACCACGTGGTGCGCATGTATGTGGACGTGGCCAGCGGCAGACACCCAAACCACCCGCTAAAGACATGGACCCATTTTCTAAAATCTTCACTAACAGAACATTGGGGGGGAAAAAGCACACACTCAAAGCCATAAGATCACTGCAAACAATACATACAATAGATGTTTATCTATACATTATCCGTTCACACAGAATGTACTTACAGCTTCAGCTATGGTACGGCCCAGCTTGTCCATTCGTGATCCAGCTTCTGCAATCTTCTTAGCGGCACTAATCACATCTGCTGTATTTTTCAGTGGCCCCTTTCCTCTGTAACAAAAACAAACCACATTCTAGCTCGCCCGTGTAAATGGCCCACTCTAGCTCCCCCCGGGTAAGTGGCCCACTCTAGCTCCCCCCGGGTAAGTGGCCCACTCTAGCTCCCCCCGTGTAAATGGCCCAGTCTAGCTCCCCCCGTGTAAATGGCCCATTCTAGCTCCCCCCGTGTAAATGGCCCATTCTAGCTCCCCCCGTGTAAATGGCCCATTCTAGCTCCCCCCGTGTAAATGGCCCATTCTAGCTCCCCCCGTGTAAATGGCCCATTCTAGCTCCCCCCGTGTAAATGGCCCATTCTAGCTCCCCCCGTGTAAATGGCCCATTCTAGCTCCCCCCGTGTAAATGGCCCATTCTAGCTCCCCCCGTGTAAATGGCCCATTCTAGCTCCCCCCGTGTAAATGGCCCATTCTAGCTCCCCCCGTGTAAATGGCCCATTCTTGCTCCCCCCGTGTAAATGGCCCATTCTTGCTCCCCCCGTGTAAATGGCCCATTCTTGCTCCCCCCGTGTAAATGGCCCATTCTTGCTCCCCCCGTGTAAATGGCCCATTCTTGCTCCCCCCGTGTAAATGGCCCATTCTTGCTCCCCCCGTGTAAATGGCCCATTCTTGCTCGCCCGTGTAAATGGCCCATTCTAGCTCCCCCCGTGTAAATGGCCCATTCTAGCTCCCCCCGTGTAAATGGCCCATTCTAGCTCCCCCCGTGTAAATGGCCCATTCTTGCTCCCCCCGTATAAATGGCCCATTCTTGCTCCCCCCGTATAAATGGCCCATTCTTGCTCCCCCCGTATAAATGGCCCATTCTTGCTCCCCCCGTATAAATGGCCCATTCTTGCTCCCCCCGTATAAATGGCCCATTCTTGCTCGCCCGTATAAATGGCCCATTCTTGCTCGCCCGTATAAATGGCCCATTCTTGCTCGCCCGTATAAATGGCCCATTCTTGCTCGCCCGTATAAATGGCCCATTCTTGCTCGCCCGTATAAATGGCCCATTCTTGCTCGCCCGTATAAATGGCCCATTCTTGCTCGCCCGTATGAATGGCCCATTCTTGCTCGCCTGTAAAAATGGCCCATTCTTGCTCGCCTGTACACATGGCCAATTCTAGCTCGCATGTGTAAATGGCCCATTCTAGCTCGCCTGTATAAATGGCCCATTCTAGCTCGCCTGTATAAATGGCCCATATTCTAGCTCGCTTGTGTAAGCGGCCCATTCTAACTCACCCGCGTTAATGGCATGGTGCGTTACACAAACTATCTCAGGATATCACACGACGAGACATACCTGGTAAAGTCTGTCATCTCCATCATTATCATGCACATCTGCTTAGCCAGGACAATGATATCATTGCCACTGTCGTCCCATTTAGATACTTCAGCATCCAGCTTGCTCTTCTCTTCTTGGAAGCTAGCCACTTGTTCTGCAATCTTAGCCTTCTGCTCTTGTGGAAGCTGAGCCATAATTGCCTATAAGAGAACACAAAGGTATTGAAAGGGCTGAATTTATTGAAGTTTACAAACTTGCGAAATGAGTGGTGGTGGTTGGGGGGGGAAACCACCTCCAACAAACATTACACAGTAATATCCAGCTTGTAAACCTCTCTATTTCAGGCGGCCTTTATGAGGTAACAGCGGGGGGGAGGAGAAGAACAGGGGGAGCAGTGGGCATCAGGACCGCTTGTTGCACATTCCTGCTCCCCCCCATATTTTGACAATTCAAAAAACTAAGGTATCCTTTAAATCATGCCTGGCTTTCCTGCTGATCCTCTGCCTCTAATACTCTAGGGCCCATTCACACGAGGGTGATTAGTGCGTGATTCTCGCTAATTGGATGGCAAACAGTTTTTGTGGTTTTTATTTGACTTTACATCCTTCTAGTGAAAGCAAGTATTCAATATGGTCGTGGTGGATCACTCTCTAAAGATAGTTCTATTGAATTTAAAAATGTCCTCCCAAACATATGTACCTGTACCATTGTAAATCATACATAACCACGCTCTATGGAGGATGTCTAGAGGTCAGTTCACACGAGGCCCTCTACCACATTTTCAGGATTGGACTGCAGTGGTCCAAAGGGTATTTAAATCTGGCCCATGCCTTCCCTATGGGTCAATTGACAAAGTTTGTTCGCCACCGTCCTCCCAGGACAGCCTGGATCCTCCACTAGGTGGCCCCAGGGCCGTTTCTTGGGCAGTGCGGCCAAGGCGACCTCCCTGGGCGCAGTCTGGCAAGTAGAAGAAGGGGGGGTGCATTCAGAAGAACATAATCGCTAGGGAGCAGGTGACGCGCGGTGCAGCCAAATGGAAGAAGAAAGAAGATTACCAGCGCGATTACCTTACTTGACTCCTCCTAGGCTGCCTGCGTCAGACTTCAAGTCATCATCACATCACCTCCGCGTGATGACACCTGATGTCCTGTAGCGGTACTGCAGGCTGTCAGTGCGCGGTGCCCATGGAGGAGTCTGCTTTCCGGGCTCTCTCCTCGCCTGTGTTTTCCTGGTCCCTGCTTCCTCCTGGATGAGCGGCTGGTCACTAGTAAGTAGGCAGATCTACTTGTGACCTGTGACTGTGTAACTGTCCCTACAGAGTAAGGGTTCATGAGTCCACGGGGGTGTTGGGAAAGGAGGCACAATTTTTACACCCTCGCCCTGGGTGCAATTTAGCCTAGAAAATGCCCTTGGTGGCCGGTAATTCATCCAGACGGGAAGGGGTGTGTGAACTGTGCATGCAAAGCTCGTCTGAGGGCACACGTGGCTGGACTACACCTGCGCTGGCTGAACATATTGCCGGGCCCCCTTGGAGGATTAAGGCAGCCTGGGACTGAAGGAAGACCCCAGGTATGTCTATTTTAATTTTAATGATGTCAGGTACACTTTAACTACTTAAAGTGAATGGGAACCGCATTTAAAAAAAATGAGACAGATACTTACCCAAGGAAAGGGAAGACTCGGTCCTATAGAGCCTTCCCGCTCCTCTCCTGGTCCCCTCGTTCCAGTGCTGGCTCGCCCGGTAGCGTATTTGACTAAATTAGTCAAATACTGCTTTACCCGGCCGAAGGAGGCTTCAGAAGTCTTCAGGGAGCCCGAGTGCTCCTGAAAAAGGGCGGCCCTGTACTGCGCCTGCGCAAGCACGCTCTCTTGCACGCTCACGTCTGTGCAGTATGGAGCCGCACGTCTTCAAGAGGACACGGCTCCCGAAGACTTCCAAATACCCTTCGGCGGGGGATTGAAAGGGGGGGGGGGGGGGCTGGGGGAGCCAGCACAGGATAGAGGGAACCGAGAGAGGAGACAGAAGGCTCTATACGACCCAGAGCCTTCCCTCAAGTATTGGATTCATTTTTTTTTTTTTTTTTTTAAACGGGTTCCCATTCACTTTAAGGACCGAGGTGATTGCAATCTACGCCCTGCTTTGGTGGTTATCTGGCTGGCAGGGAGTAGATTTCAATCACCGCCGCTTCGCGCATCCACCGGTTTCGTCTCTCCCGCCGATCTCGCCACTGAATCCCCGCCGTGTCCCGTCGCAGCTCACTTGGCTCTGTCTGTCTCTATGATGGCAAAGCCCTATGAGCTGGTCAGGAGCCGATTTCAATGGCTCCTGACCCTGTCTATCAATGTAAGCCGCTCCCATAGGCTTACGTTGATACGCGGTCAGGAGTCAAAGAAAGCGGCCCCTGACCGGTTCACATGTCCCGAGGATCCCGGCGTGCTGCGGTGACGGCGGGTATATGCGCCGATTCGTCGGCATTCCGTTGTTATTGAACCAGCAGTCTCTGGTCCTTAAGGGGGCAGTGACCAATGGTACTTAAGTGGTTAAAAATGTTTTGTGCCATCTGCCAACAGACCACAGGCCAGTCTCAACCACAAACATCACTTTACACTTACTAGAGATTAGAAAAAAAAAAAACACACAACATACCTGCAAATGGTATATTGTGCATGTTCTTTAGGTTCAGACAGAAACCAGTTTTTTTTGTTTTTTATTCAAGAATACTCACTCTTGCACTCTGGCCCGCAATAAGCTGGTCATCATCAGTCTGAACGCTGGTTCGGCTTCTTACATCAAAGTCTTCTGTCTCGAAATCTGAGTCATCCAGTTCTTCTGGTGTCTGTAACAAAAAAAAAAAAAAAAAAACAACACGTTATATGGGAATTCAATTCTATTGTGCAGCAATTGCGCAGGACCAAAAATCAGAAGCAAAAGTCGATCAGCAGCTGATAAGAGCCCTGCAGGTTCTACGCATGAAGTTAATATTGTATTTAACCCATTAGAAGTTTCAAAGGAATGATCTCATTTGAGATAAGCGCATGGCTTTTGACCTCAGTACTCGTGCTGTAAATTCTTGGAATGCTTTGAGGTCTCTCTGCTAGCAGGAAATATATAAACTGAAAGCAGAAGTCATTTGTTGTCTCACACTGCCCCCTAGTGGCCATAAATACACATTCCAGCAGTACTAATTATTACAAGAAAATGTAACAAATCCGGAAAAAAAAAAAAAAAAAGGGCTAAAATAAACTGGCCTGGAGCACTTGCAAGCCTCTAAATAAGCTGGCTGCTAAAGGGTTAAGGAGAACCTGAGGCGTCTGCCACTTGCCGGGACCCTCCTTAATATTGGGGCTGTGCTCCCCTTCTGGCACAAGCGCAGCACCTGTGTGAGCATGGCCACACCTGCACATTAGCATGGAGGAGTTTGTGCATGAGTGGTTTCAGCTTAATGCGGATCCAAGATGAAAAACTAACTATAACAAGTAACTTGTCCATATATCTTATCTAAAGTTTAGATAGTTTACACAGCAAATCTAGCTGCAAACTGCTTCAATAGAATATGATTATTTCTTCCTGTGATACAATGACAGCAGCCATGTTGTTGGTAAACATTACACAGAGGCAGGCTTATCTGCATCTTCTGTGAAAAAACCTAATCCCCCCTCCTCCTTGCCTCCGAAATCTCTGACTAGTAACACCTCCTCCTCCTCCTGCCCAGACTGAGCTCCCATGAGCCCTTGCTGCTGTCAAGGCTCTCTGAAAACCTGTGGGTGTGGCTTGTTTAGTTTATAGGGAATTAGAGTATTAAAACAAAAACAAAAAAAGTATTTGGCTCGAGGAATGCCCTATAAACAATAGGAAAGGAACACAATTATGCAATGAGTAAAAGTCCATCTCGGATCCACTTGAATGCGCAGGTATGTCTGTCCTCGCGCAGGCATAGTACGGCCACGCACGTGCCTGAAGAATAGCGCTGCCCGATCTGATTACCAACAAGCCTTTATCGCTAGTCTTCAGAGGATCCACAAGCGGCAACGGGGGACAGGAAGGCGGCAAGGGAAACCACTATAAGATCCAGAGGCTTCCCATGTATTTACTTTTTATATCCTTGGGGTGCATTCACTTTATTTACCTGGGTAGTTCCCAGCATTTAGCCAGCTTGCAGGACAATCTACTGTAATCAATCAACTTAGCAATGGAATAAAACTGCAAAGGTGGGGGGTGGCGACTGAAGCAGGTGGTGGCTGGATAGTGTGATGGTTAAGGGCTTTGCCTCTGACATGGGAGACCAGGGTTCCAATCTCGGCTCTGCCTGTTCAGTAAGCCAGCACCTATTCAGCAGGAGACCTTAGGCAAGTCTCCCTAACACTGCTACTGCCTATAGAGCGCGTCCTAGTGGCTGCAGCTCTGGCGCTTTAAGTCCGCCAGGAGAAAAGCGCTATATAAGTGTTTGTCTTTGTCTTTTAGTACAAGGCTAGCAGTGGAGCAGTCAATGTTAGCGAAGGTTTCTGCCAAAATCTTGTCTTATTTCTACTGGTGCCTGGTGGTAAACCAGGTAAGCGTTCAATATCACCTGACCGGCCACCAGTTCTATAGCGTGTGCCAGGCTTGCACGGTGCAGGGTTTATTGGGAATCGGGGTTTATTAGGGATGTTTGCAGAAGTGTCTGAAGCGGGCTGGGAAGTATACTTTACCAGTTTCTGAGCAGATAATTCCATGGTGAGAATCAGGGAGAAAACAAACAAACAAAGTGAAATAAAATAAGGAGATACAGGCGGGATAAAAGCAGAGGCTGTTTTCCACTTGGTAGGAAGATCATATGCTCAGGATGAAAGGTCGTGGATCCAACAAATGATAAGAGAAGTGGAGTATCGCCTTGTAAATGTAATTGCAAGGCCATCAATGTCTGGCACAAAGCTGCAGGTTTGTGTGGTCATACTCTGATACTGGCGATCAAGGCCCTGCAGCGCTGGGTGCCATCCAAGTGGGCAGCGGCTTCTGCACCTGTACCAGGTAGTGAGCTCTAGCAATGCGGGTGTAAACATAAGGTATGCCATGTTTTAATAACCCTGCTAATAGATCAGCATAATCGACGGCTTGTAACCCATTAGCAACTTTTTTTTTGCTGGCAGGGTACGCAGAGTGGTGCAGGAAGCTGCCATATTTACTGCGACGCAGCGGCGGGGATGCGACGCAACGGCAGGCACACAAAAAGCGGCAGGGGTAAACAGATGCTCACTTCGCCGGGGGGTCCTGTGTGTGTACTACATACTTCTTCCCACTTCTGCTTCTTGTGTTCCATCTCCCTATAACAGCGCCCCCGGGCACCTATTTCTGGCTATATATACTGGCTGCACCTATCCCTGGCTACCTATACTGCAGCCACCTATTACTATCAACACCCATCCCTGGTTACCTATACTGCAGCCACCTACTACTGGCTACACCTATCCCTGGCTACCCATACTGCAGCCACCTATTACTAGCTACACCTATCCCTGGCTACCTATACCGCGACCACCTATTACTGGCTACACCTATCCCTGGCTACCTATACTGCGGCCACCCATCCTTGGCTACCTATACTGCAGCCGCCTATTGCTGGCTACACCTATCCCTGGCTACCTATACTGCGGCCACCTACTACTGGCTACACCTATCCCTGGCTACAAATACTGCGGCCACCTATTACTGGCTACCTATACTGCGGCCACCTACTACTGGCTGCACCTATCCCAGGCTACCTATACTGCAGCCACCTATTACTGGCTACACCTATCCCAGGCTACCTATACTGCGGCCATCTATTACTAGTAGTTACACCTATCCCTGGCCACCTGTTCTGCAGCCACCTACTACTGGCTACCCCCATCCCAGGCTACCTATACTGCAGCCACTTATTACTGGATAAAAGTATTCCTGGGCACCTATACTGCAGCATAAAAACGTATCTGTGCGCAGTGCCTGCCCCCAATCCAAAACTCCCACCACCCCTCCATGCCAAGCAGTCAGTGAGCCACGTGACCGCCAGTGCGTCTTATCTCCACCACCAGGCTCTCCTTCCTGTCTCTTCTCTCCCCAGGGGCCTGTGTCATGTGAAACACTGTAGGCACCGTGGCACGTCTTTCATGACCACTAGAGGCCTGTAGCATTTGTGACATGACGCAGGCGACGGGAGAGAAGACACATGAAGGAGAGCCCGGTGGTGGAGAGAGGATGTGCAGGCGGACATGTGAGTAAGAGTCACTGCTGCTTTGGCCGATGTGAAATCGAATGCTGCAAGCAATGCGCTCCCGACCTGTCCAGGGCTGTAGAGTCGGTACAAAAATCATCCTACTCAGACTCCTGTTTATGAAACCTCCGTCTCAGACTGAAGGTACCAAAATTGCTCAGACTCCAAAGCCCTGGACCTGTCACCGATGAAGCATAAACATCCATCGAGGACGACCCACCAAATCAGTCGAATTCAGCCAAAAATTGATCCGGAATAGTTTCCTGCATCAAGCATCAGATCGATGCAAAAGAAACCAAAACCAACCAGTTTATGGCCACCTTCAGTCAACAACGCAACCTCAACTGAACACTTTTTTGTGATAGCTACATTAGAAACAAGCAAACATATTAATACTTTTCACACAGATAAAACAAAGGGTAACAAAAGACCGGCCCCTCAGTCTGTTACAAGCGCAAGTTTACCGGCAGACGCCGGCTGTCCCGTCCTCATGCGCTTGCTACTCGATCCCTAATGTGTGCCCCCTCCCCAACTTTGTGGCCCAATTGTCACTTGCACCTGCTGTCACACAGGGACTGGCCAGTGCCTGCCTGTACACTCACGTTCATGACAGATAGGCAGTTGGGTCTTTCGAGGAACAAACTTACCCTTATCATTAGTACAGCCTTGCGGATATCACGAATGCCATCATAGACCAGCCTTGAGGCATCGATAAACTCATTTTCATCCATTGGTTGGTTGGGGTCTCCACTTAGGGCTTCCACTGCGGCTTCCACTTGCTCTGTGAAGCGGGGCATGACTAGAAGGAGACAGGGATTACTTTAAAGAGGAACTGTAGTGAAAATAACATTATGAATATAACTGATTATTTTTTACAATATTAATTTAAAATCTTTCCTCTCCCCGATTTACATACTGAAATGTATCACATGTGGCGACATCTTTAGTTCTGCCAGGCGATCTGTATGGAATGTTCGTTACTGAGAGTTCTATGCACAAGGGGAGATATTGCTTGCTTACCAGTTGGAAAAAGCTGTTATTTCCCACAGGCCCTTGGTCCTGACATCACATTGTGGGAGGGGTTTCAATATTAGCCATACAGAGCCCCCTGATGATGTATTTAAGAAAAGGTAAATATTTGTGGGAAAGGGGGTATCACTACTGATTGGAATTAAGTTTAATCCTGGGTTAAAGTTCTTCTTTCACAGAAAGATTTTCATACCACTCGAACACTTTACAGATGGAACTGAAAACCAACTTTTAAAAATGTAACCCCCTGACGTACATGACAAAAGCAATAGCCTTGATGGCCACTACAGTTGGACAGTTCCAGTTAGACCCTCCTTAATGTGAATCTTCGCCCATCTCTGGCAACAGGTGGAGCAGGGGGAGGAGTGTTTTAAGCAAACTTGCCACGAGTGACAGCAGTGTAGCACCATGAGCAATGCCTGCAGCAGTGGTTGTGTATGAGGGTGATAGGACTGGTGGTGATCATGTCCTCCACAGGACAGCAAATTGTATGACATCACCGACACCCACCCCTTGCTAACTTACCGCCCGAATCCCAGGCCGTAGTGACCATTATGGAAGTCTATCCCTGATCGATTTCAGATAGTTTATCGATCGTGGCTAGGATTAAGCATAGCAGAACTATTTATCAACCTGTTGGGAAAGGGGATCAACGGCCACAGCTTTGTACAACTTGGATTGGCTCAAAGCTAGTGGTTATAACCATTCTTAATCAGGTTTGCGCTGAAATAAGAAAGACATGATTCAAAGAAATGTTATCCAATGACAAGCTGGTAATATAAATCATAGTCCATACAAGTGACGTCTGCGTCACGGGAGGGGGTGGTTACAAAATGGAGACCCGTAATCCACTGCACTTCATCCTGTCAGGTTTACTGACTGCCGTGTTGTCCAATCAAGTTAAATCAGCATGTCGTGACGTCAAAACTGAGAAAAAGCCGGCTGAATTAGACAGGTGTACAGCGCTGCTAGTGATAGTAGTGGTTAAGGGCTCTGCCTCTGACACAGGAGACCTGGATTCGAATCTTGGCTCTGCCTGTTCAGTAAGCCAGCACCTATTCAGTAGGAGACCTTAGGCAAGTCTCCCTAACACTGCTACTGCCTATAGAGCGCGCCCTAGTGGCTGCTGCTCTGGCGCTTTATGAGTCCGCCAGGAGAAAAGTGCGATATAAGTGTTTGTCTTTGTCTTTTTGTCTAGTGCAACATTACCTCGCCCAATAGCCCTGGGAACGTTGAATCTAGCGGGATGCCATATTACCACCGATACAGAGCCCGGGTGGACATCGCACATTGGGTTGACCGCGATATGACACTACTGAATCATGTAAGTGTACATCCTTCTTGCAGGCAGCGGTGATTTTCTAAAGCTGTATTACGCGATTGTGTTCTTTTGATTTTAATCTTTTTGGGATGGAATAAATAGTGGAAACTTTGATGGTTCAAGCGATTGCTGGAGAACGACAGGAAGTTGGGTGGTGAACAGCAAAATGGAGATCGACAGGAAGTTGAGTGGTGCCCTGAGGCTTTTAAAGGGAACCAGAGAGGAATGAACAATGAAAATAGAAAAGGCTTTTATACATACCTGGGGCTTCCTCCAGCCCCATAAGCCTGGATCGCTCCCACGCCGCCGTCCTCCGCTGTCTGGATCCGCCGGTACCGGGTCCCGTCACTTCCGCTGGCGGACGAGGCCAATTGTCCGCATCACAGGGGCTCCCTTCATACCCTTACGCATGCGGCTGCGTAGTAGGCAGCCGCACGTGTATGTATATGGAGGGAGCCCCTATGATGCGGACAATTGGCCGCGTCCGCCGGCGGAAATGACGGGACCCGGTACCGGCGGATACAGGCAGCGGAGGACGGCGGCGTGGGAGCGATCCAGGCTTATGGGGCTGGAGGAAGCCCCAGGTATGTATAAAAGCTTTTCTTTACATCATCTCTGGTTCTCTTTAAACTGCGGCACTTTTATTGGCCCGATGAAGTGGGCTTGTTCCCACGAAACGCATTGCCAGCGCAAATAATTGTTTTCTTCCACTGCTTGCATCATATCGAGAGGTAAGCCGACTTTTTTTTATTGCGTTTTTAACCTAGTTTTATTAAACCTGGGCATCTATCTTCCTCTGTTGGATTGCTGGAGAAGCTCTTGCCATGTTGGGATACAATAAAAAGCCAGTTCCACTTGGTCTAGGAGGTGGCAACTTTTTGGCGAGCTGCTGCATGACAGAGGTGTGGTGTGTTATAGACACAGAAATATTTGCCACTGATCACAGATTTACACATTTGATCGAGCACTCCATGCACTTATCCTGACTGTTAGATTTTGTTTACCACTAGGTGTGGATATTGTGGAGACTGCAGCGAGGGTCTTTTTGCATTCATTCAATCTGGAACAAATTCCGTGTGCAAACCCACAGTGGAACAAAGGGCAGCTATTGACTTCTTTTGCACAGGCTATGTGTGGTTTTTCTGTTTTGTAATATAAATCTAATCACAATCTGTCACAGCACAAAGCGAAGTCGCTTGTCCTCATACCTGTGTTTGACAGAAGTTTTGTGGCTTCAAGAACCTTTTCAGTGTAAATTCCCGGCTCATAGTTATCCATCTCTGAAGTGACCACGTGTATCACTCTAGCTGCACGGCCACGGATGGCGCCGGCCGTGCGGTCCAATCCATCCACATCTTTTTCCTGAAGAGCGATCACGCATTTATTGACATCTTCCAAAATATGGTTCTCTGAAATGCAAGAAAATATTCATTAGGCTTGTCTCCGCTTCTAGAAATAATGCGTACGGTAAGTATACAATCTTGTACAGTCAAATCAAGAGTAATATGCACAAGCAAGGCGTGGGTCATACAAGCTGTATTCAAATAAATAACTAATAGAAGGGGAACAGTGCTTATACTGTATTTATAAGGAGGACACCCCCTAACGATGGTGGAAAATGGGGGTGGAATCAATCTGCATCTGTGGAAAGGGTACCATAGTGGGAGAATAGGGAATGCTCTGCCATTACAGTAAGTTCTAGTGGATACAACAGATACCTTCAAATGGGACCTTGAGGTCTTCCTAAAGGCAGAGCAGTTTAACTACTTGCCGACCGCTCGGAGACTGTTGGATGGCTAAACCGCTGTCTAATTAGGGTGTACAGCGCTGCGATCTATAGCAGCGCTGTACTGGGGACAGCCGAGTGATACAGCTGTCCCCTCCCGTGATCGGAAAAGTGATCCACTGTCATAGGCTGAAGCCTATGACAGCCGATCACGCTGACTGGCCGGCGGTCAGACTGAAAAGGGGGGGGGGGGGAATCACTTGTGTGGTGAGGTGTGCGGCCCTGCAGCTTGGCCTTAAAGATAACCTGTACTGAAAAAAAAAAGTTCCGCTTGGGGGGTACTTACCTCAGTAGGGGGGAAGCCTCTGGACCCTATCGAGGGCTTCCCCCGTCCTCCTGTGTCCCACGGCGGTCTCGCTGCAGCCCCCGGAACGCACAGGCGGCAAATTCGACAGCCTGATCAATAATTTACTTTTTCGGGCTCCAGCGGGGGCGCTGCTGCGGCTCTTCTGACGGAGATAGGCGAAAATAGCCGATCTCCGTTGGGTCCGCTCTACTGCGCAGGAGACTTGCACCTGCGCAGTAGAGCGGCCTGACGGAGATCGGCTATTTTCTCCTATCTCCGTGGGAAGAGCGGATACTGCACCTGCGCTGGAGCCAAACGGTAAATATTTACATCACAGCCGCTCCGAGAGGATTTTCTCCGCCGCCGTGGGACAGAGGAGGACGGGGGAAGCCTCAATAGGATCCGGAGGTTTCCCCCACCCGAGGCGAGTATTCCCCAGGGGAGTTTTTTTTCATTACAGATTTTCTTTAAAGCTGCAGTGGCCTATTTCTATAAAAATGGCCTGGTCTTTAGGGGGGGGGGGGGGGGGGTTGACACTGCGGTCCTCAAGTGGTTAAAAGTGTACCTGAGATAAAAGCCATCTCAGGTTCCATACTTACCTGGGGTTTAACTTAAAGAGAGATTTAAGCGAATAAAATTATTTTTACCTGGTAGTTCAGTGGTATGAGGAGAGGTAAACCGCCGCATCCCCGCAGCAAAACAAGGGCTTTAGACCCCCCAAATCCCCTGGGGGAATATCCAGAGAGCGCTTCCTGAAATAGGCAGAGCTTTCTGCTGTAGCTCTGCCTCTACTGAAGTCAATCTCTGCCCCTCAGTCTTCCTTCACAGAGAGGGGCGGAGAGGGCGGCAATTGGCCCGGAGATGGACTTCATTAGAGGCAGAGCTACAGCACAAAGCTCTGCCTCCCCGGGCAGCAAAATCCACAACTTTGAAAGTCGTGGATGTTTGCCCCGGGATTTGGGTGGTATAAACCCCTCGTTTTGCCGCAGGGATGTGGCGGTTTAACTCTCATGCACCTGAAGCAGACTACCAGGCAAAAAATTATTGTTATCCGCTTCAGAGTCTCTTTAAGCCCCTTTGAAGCCGTCGCAGTCTCCCGTGGGTGGCTCCTGTCACCGTAAATTCAACCGGAAAGCCAGGCCGAGTCGCGCTGCAAAGCACAGCCCAGCTGTGTGAGCTCAGGTGATAGTAAAATAGATCACCAATATTTTACTATAGGAAGTAGTAGAATATCGGTAAATGAATCGATATTCTACTACCGGCTGTTTCCTGAGCACTTTTCAGCAGGCACCTTTATCATATGTATGCATGTATGCTTGCTAAACGTGCCCATAAACAGTAAAATTTTTAGTGAACGATCGCATTCTCGATCCTACTATATGAAAGCTATTATGACACCTATTAGAACATTCATTGTGAACTGAGCCCAATATTACCTGAAATTGCCAAGAAGTCATCAATTGAAGTTATGTCATCAACAGCATCAGTCAGAATGCGAACTTGTCTTTCCCACTGATCTTTGAAGAGGTCCATGGTTTCCTGTGCGACTTTGCTATGTGGCTTGGCTGCAAGTGCCAAAGCTGCATTGATGACCTACAGCAATAAAACAAACAAATACCTGCACATGAGAGTGTGCTTAGGCCTACTGTACAAATATATCAAGGGTTTCAGGAGACATTTCCACCAATAACTGAATAAATTCAGGAGCATGCACACATCTATCAGTGCTTATGTTCTGCTGGAACCTTCCTCTACTACAGAATCCACCATACAAGGATCGCAGAGTGACTGTTCATACGTTTAAAGAGACGAATACAATTTTCAGCCTTTTTTTCTACTATCCTACAAGTTCCTATATCTATTCTAAAGTGCTCTGGCTTACTGAACCCTTTTTTAGTTGCTCCATAGCTGTAATAAATCAAATTTACTCTCCTTTGTCAGGCTTGTCGGTCCAAAGAGGAAGTGGCTGTAATTGCTTACAGACAGGAGGTTACACTGAAAGCCCAGCTCTGAGTCTTGTTGAGTCTTTCACACACTGAAAACTGAAAAGCAGAGCTCACACATTCCCTGCTCTCAGTAACTCAGTATCATCTACTGATAAAAGCTGATCATTGTGAGATGCATAGCTCATACACTATTGCAGAATGCAGACACGGACCTGCTATCAGTAATCACTCACTACTAAAGATTGCAGCATTCTTTACAAGGTAAAACTTCTTCTAAACTATGAAATAAACTCTAAAGGGTGAATTTATTGTTCAATAATATAACCTTTCATGGAAACTGTAATGCAGTTTACAAGAACATGCAATATTATGATGAACTTCCTGTTTGGCAGCCATGTTTTTTTGTTTACAAAAACAGTTTATAAAACGGCTTTTTTTGGGCCAGGATCCTGGTGGGGAGCAGCGAAAATGTGACAGAGGGGGACAGGAGATGAAAACCTACAGGCTGGTATGTTTATTTATATGAGGCTTTTAGGTTACAGATTCTCTTTAAAGGACACCTAAACTGAGAGGGGTATGGGGGCCGGCATATTTATTTTACAATGGCAAACACTGACTAATCTATAAATGAATATTGTAAATAAGCAATTTTATGCATTATGTTTTCACTACAGTTTATCCTTTCCAATACAGTTAGATGAACCACAAGCTGACCGTTCCACGCCAATTGGCGTGAAAGCGGCGGCAGTCACAGGACCGCTCCATGTCGATTGGTGTGAACGGCTTCCTATGGGGCTAGCAGGAGATCGTACACGCCGATACACACGCATCTCTGCTTGGAAGGCTCGCTGTACTGGGGACAGCAGTGTGACACGGCTGTCCCCCTGGGACACAGGAGAGCGATCGGCTCTCATAGGCTGAAGAGGGGCAGGGAGAGATTCGCTTGTGTGCCGAGTTGTGCGGCCCTGCAGCTAGACCTTAAAGCTGCAGTGGCCTATTTGCAAAAAAATGGCCTGGACTATTGGAGGGGGGGGGGGGATTTAACACTGCTGTTCTCAAGTGGTTAAAGAGGAACCGAAGATTCATTTACCTGGTGCTTCTGCCAGTTGTCCTGCAGCCGTCCTGTGCCCACGCAGTCTTGGAACGATCCTCTGTACTGTGCAGGACGCTCCCGGCAACTGGCGCAAGAACGAGGCGCAGTGGCCGTGGACTTGTAAGTCGAAGAAACGGGAGAGGGGGGGGGGGGGGGGGCACCGGAGGATCTTTGATGACCGGCATGGGACAGGATCTTCAGTTCCACTTTAATACCGGAGTTCTATTCTACTCTAACTGCTCCCACTGCATCTTGTCAGCATAATTACGTGGTTACGTGGGAGAGCGATCTAAATTGATCTAAATGTTAATGCCAAATACTACAGAAGCTGCTGGTAAAAAGGTGTTAAGGTGGAACTGGGTCCCGACAAGCATGTCCCCACAGCTTGATAAAGGGGCTACTCCCGAAACAGCGTGCCTGTCAGCCAGGTTTACTACCGCCAGAATTTAAAGAGCTATACATAGAAAGAGCTTTTATAACTGAAGTGGTGGTGTCAACCCTCCCATTGGAAGGGTCACTAACTCATCGCGTGTCAAATACATATAATATACAGTGTCTTGCAAGGAACATACAGAACAAACAATTAGAAGTACCTGAGGGCATAAGGCTTCCAGCTGACTTGCTGAAATGCGGACAAGTTTCACTCCTTCCTCATTATTGGATATTGAGCATGCCAAATTAGCCACCTAAAACAGAAAAACAAAAAAATGGTTTCTATAGATAATACACACAAACAACAGTAAGGGAGGGATCACACACGTGTCTGTGGAAATCGCAGGTGACTCTCCGCATGATACGTGCGTTTTTTCTTGTTTTTTACAGTAGCCAGTGTTTGCAATATGGAAAAACATGAGCTGCGCGGTAAAGTAGTGCAGGTTGTAGATATATATATTTTTTTTTTTACGCAATGCAGAATCGCAGAGGTCTCCTGAAAACGCAGCGGCACCACGGAAAAGCACTACATGGGTTTTCGCATTGTGGCAAAAAAAGCTACAGATCTGCCCAAGTGTGATCCCTGCCTATACAGAAAACAAAATAGCGATCTCAAATTACAGCATTGCTGAAGTTGTCCCCAACTAACCTGTTATAAGGCTGATCTAGTCTGAACTGCTCTAGTCTTATACCAGTGTATCCACTTCAGAATTAAAGGACAACTGAAGCGAGAGGTATATGGAGGCTGCCATATTTATTTCCTTTTAAAGTGAATCAGAGACGAAGCACCCTCATGTATTTTACCATATATATCTGTGGGAACAGAGAAAACCCCTACCCTGCTCTCTTTTTCATCCTTCACTGCTCGGTCTGCTTGTTATCAGCCCTGATAAAATCCCCCACTGAGCATTCAGTCCGGCTTTGCTCAGGAATCATAGCAGAGTCTGTCTTCTCCCCCTGCGCTCTGCTATGCCCCCATAAAGCACAGCCGCACTGTGGACACGCAGCGGGCTGCGTTTACCTATGTAGTGTCACTCTCGCCGCTCCCCCCGCCTCCTGCATAGCTCTGTTCCCGCCCACATCTCTTCCCTCCCCGCTGATTGGAGGGAAGGGACGGGGACCGGAGCTATGCAGGAGGCGGGGGGAGCGGCGAGAGTGACACTAGATAGGTAAACACAGCCCGCTGCGTGTCGACAGCGCGGCTGTGATTTATGGGGGCATAGCAGAGCGCAGGGGGAGGGCTGGGGGGACACTGCATAGCAACAGAGGCTGGGCTGTATAGGCAGACCCAGCCTCTGTGTGCGGATATTCTTAGAACCCACCTCGGGTTCTCTTTAAAATTCAGTTATTTGTTCATAGCTCCAAAACGGAACTGCATGCTTCCATTCCACTCTTCCTCTGTGAGCCTTATAGCAGCAATCACAATAAGATCTATACCCAAGTTGCAAACGTTAGAATACCTCCAATGTGTTAACCGCAGCCAAAGCACAAGGCATATATAAAAAAATAATCTGTCTAAAATGAAATAAAAGTTCCTCTTACCTCGATCAGCTTGTTGGCATGTTCCCGGAAGACCTGGGCATATTCTTTGACTTCCTTCTCATTACCGTTCTTTGCGGCTTCGATCAGCACCAGCAGCGGCACATTGGTCTCCAGGAAGGAATCAGAAACGTGATCCATAACAGCTTTACGCAGCTAAGGGTGGAACAGGAGCAGTAGTTACACATACCCAACATAAAAAACACAAATATTCTGCATTTATCGAGTCTCGCAACGCAACCCCACACCGGCATAAACCGCAGGCAGATTCATGATCAATTTCAGCATGAAATCTTGCAGGAATCTGCCTTGTGATGCCGTCTCACCGCTCCTGTTCCCCTAGCGTTTTAGGATACAACCCCCCCCCCCCCCCCCCTGAGATTTTCCATCATGTCTGATTGATATACAACCAATTCCGGCCCAAAATTGGTCACATCGTCGACTGGCAGCACCAGTTTTCATCCGATTTGATTATAACTATTGAATTGGATGGTAGATCGGCCGCCAAGTCGAGTGCTGTATGGCCACCTTACCAGAGATAGAGCAGACTAATTATCAGCCAATCCTGTGACAGGACTGGAGCCAATGATTTAAAGTCATGATATTCTGCATACAGATGTAATCGGCGCCGGGAGACTTGGGCGCAGGATACAGCCGGTGTATGGCTTATCCTGCTGCTGCACAAGTCCCGGCGGTGTTAATTACCATTCCCCCTCCAGGTCCACGTGGATGGTGGGGAATGATATAATTCGGCTTCCGGCTAATGCTGGTGGCCGAATTACAGTGTTTTAAAAGTAACTTCAGCTCCATCTTCGGACAGCGCCGAAGTTCCTCACTGTGCGCCGCTATAGCTGTAATTCCTATTACGGTCTATGGTGGCGCCGGCTGCACCCAAATCTCCTGCGCTGAAATTAACCGCTCCGGATAGGCTTGCAGTGATGCAATTAACACTTAAGTAGTCCAGTTCACATGCGCTCAGACTACTATGTGATTCTGTGGCAGAGCTCAGCTTTCTTGAATAACGTACCAGTATTTTAAAACAGATTTAAGACGTAGAAGCAGAAGACAAAAAAACAAAACAGGAATTTCCAACATCCTTTAAGGAATTTACCTGTCTGCGAAGGTCTCTTGTTTTTCTGGTCATTTTGTCTATGGCATTATTTAGAGCGTCACTTCTCTCCTTCCTTCCGGTCTGAAAAAAAAATTGGGGTTTTTTTTTTAGAGTTTGTCTCTATTTGAAAATGATGCCAGCCTTTCATCCCCACACTGTGATCCATAGTTGAAAAAAACCAAAAAAAACAAAACATGTAGACTGAGCAACTGCCGTTAAGTAAGTGCTTTTATAAATAAAGAAGACCCTGAGAATCCCCCATGACGGGATAGACTAGACCAAAACCTGCCAGATTTTTATTACCTGCTGTAACAGCGACATAGGAAAAAATAAAGTGTATACAGCGTTTTACTCTGGGTGAAATGTACGTGTTAGCAGTGTTCTCCCCAGAAATACTTTCGAGCTCGGCAGCAAGAAAATGTACCCGAGTGGAGCGGAGCAGAAAAATACTGGGCTAGCGCTTCCATAAGTGCAGCCTGGGCAATTGCCAAGGGCACAAAGCCCTGACAGGGGACAGAGAAATCACATGGTAGACATATAGAAACACAAACACACACTCTACACACAGAGAAAAACACAGTAACACAAAAACACTACAAAAACACACATTGTAAACAGAGGGAAAACACACAAACAAACCACATACTGCACACACAGAGAAACACAAACACTACAGACACAGGGGGGCATTTATCAAGAGTGTCAGACAAAATATTAGTAGGTTTTTAGAAATCCGTGCAGAAATGTCTCAGGCATCTTAAGAAATCAGATAGTGCAGATTCCTTCTAAAGATGTTGTAAAATAGGAGGAGCCAGGAAGGTCTCTCAGACAGTGCAGTGTGTGAGGGGAATTGCTGTTGCTGAGGTAACCAACACACCTGCTGTATTGATAGCAGCAGGCTCTGAGGAGGAATTCAGCAGGGGGAGAAGCACTTCACAAATCACGTCTAGCCAGCACTCTGCACTATCTGTAAAACTGCTATCAAGCACTTAATCTACAGCAATTTAGGGATTGATTTGCACTTTTCTTAACTGTAGTGCAGCTCTAGAAATTCATGCTAAACTGCCACTATTACTAGGATTTAAAGGGAACCTTAACAAAAAAAAAAAAAGTTTTACTTACCTGGGGCTTCTACCAGCCCCCTGCAGCCATCCTGTGCCCTCGCAGTCACTCATGGCTCCTCTGGTCCCCAGCTGCCAGCTAGTTTTGTTTTTGCCGACTGGGAGTCGGCCGGCCGCCATGCGTACGTTTTTACGCTTCCCTGCTGGTGCAGGAAGCTATTGCAGACATCAACAAGTACATTTTTACGAGTTACGGGTATAATGCGCTAAATAGCAACATGAACAGATCCCACGGCGAATATCAATCATTTCTTGATCTATATTCTATTTATGAACTTCTCACTTTGCAACGTACTCATTCCCCTTACTATTTTTTGGTAAATTTCCTCTTTAAACTGTACTTTCGCATCAGGCCTTTAGTCACATAGAAAAACTGCATCAGAGGAGGTATACAATGAACACTCACATTTCCCATGTACTCGGAGAGAAGATCCTGCAGAGCTTGTCGGACTGAGTTACATTCGGCTACGATTCTCTCCCGGCGGTCGTCCCGTGTGCAGGAGGAGTCTGCCATGAGCGCGGCACCGCTGATGATGCTCTCCAGCCGTTCCTCCAGGGAGGGCCTGAACCGCTCCTCACTGAACCCCAGAGGATCCACAATGATTTGTTTCTGAGAAACGCAAACACAGGTAAGTAAACTTTCACACCTATTCATCCAATTACAATTTAAACTGTTAGTGCGGCTTTCCACTATTCCTGTCCGGCCACGGCTCCCATCATGCTATGAAAGCACAGCCCGAAATGCTAAGCCATGCCATGCACGGCTATAGTGCTGCAGGAATGCTGCAGCACGCAGTCCAGAATCGCACCTCAGTGTGATTCAAACTGCAGACCACTATAGGTATAGGCAGCGTTTTCCCCTGCCCAAATCCTTTATTACACCAATGAGAATGCATTATTTTTAATATAGCTTATTAAACCAATAAAACGGTGTCCCTTCCCACCCCGCAAGCTTCCTCCTATCGGCTTACGGAGGCGGGGAGGGAAGGGACACAGGCAGGGAGCCGCACTATACAGGAGGCGGGGCAGCAGCGATGATAGACAGCCTTAAGCAAACAGCCGGCTACAATTTTTTATTTATATATCGCCAACATCTTCCGTAGCGCTGTACATAGTACAAACAAATAATGGGGAACAACTATACATAAGAACTACAAGATACTGTACAGTCATGACATTGAATAGTAGAAATACAAATACATACATAGTTGTGAGATTGGTACATGTGCATATGTTAAAATTACAGCAGTATGAGAAACACTAGGAGGAGGTCCCTGAAAACACAGGGGTTAGTGCAGGCATGGGCAAACTTGGCCCTCCAGCTGTTAAGGAACTACAAGTCCCACAATGCATTGCAGGAGTCCGACAGCCACCGTCATGACTCAAAGGCAAATGCATTGTGGGACTTGTAGTTCCGTAACAGCTGAAGGGCCGAGTTTGCCCATGCCTGGGTTAGTGGGTGAGGCGGTGTGCCTTCAGTGCTGCTTATAGCAAATTATAGCCTTGTCTAAACAGGTGTGTTTTCAGAGTGCATTTGAAGGTTTCCAGACTCAGGACATGAAAAACCGGCCGAGGGAGAGAGTTCCAAAGGAAAGGGACAGCCCGTGAGAAGTCTTGGATGCAAGAGTGAGAGGAGGTGACTAGGCTAGAGATTTGAGTGTCATTAGCCTGGCCGTTTTTTTTATGGGGGCAGCAGAGCTCGGGGGGGGGGGGGGGGGGGGACACTGTATGGACACAGAGGCTGGGTATTGTAGGCAGAATGTGCCTCTGTGTCCTAATAGGATTTTTCAAACCCACCTCGGGTACAAGGTAAGTAGATACAGACTATGTAACGCATACACAGACAAATATAGAAATGAAAGCTCACATCGAAATTGTTCAATGCTACGGCAAGCTCTCCTCCTCCATTCTGGGCATTCATCTCCTCTGAGGAAGTGGCTTGAGCCGCGTTGGAGATCCCAGTGACTGCTTGCTGGAGCTGTTTGTAGATCAAGTCTCTGTTAGCTTTATAGGCTGCCACGTCAGGATGCTGCAGACAGGCCTGCGAAGCGGTGTACAGGATGGGAATATTCTTCTGCAGGATTCCGCGAGCTGCGGCCATCTGATCCCGGTGAGCAACATCCTTCAACTCCTGCAACAGAGGATTGGGATAAGAATGTAAGAAGAAGAAATAACAGATGTCTGGCAGTGGCATAGCTAAGAAGCTTTAGGCCCCAGGGTTAGTTTAACATTGGGCTCCCTAAGGAACTTTTTACATAATGTGATATGGAGCACTAAAACCTAACAAGGTCAGCTGCAGTATCAGAGTGGTGTAAGCAGGAGGAAGGGACAGCCCCAGTGTCAGAGAGGTGTAAGCAGGGCAGGGGAAAGCCACAGTGTCAGAGAGGTGTAACCAGGAGGAAGGGACAGCTGCAGTGTCAGAGAGGTGTAACCAGGAGGAAGGGACAGCTGCAGTGTCAGAGGTGTAAGCAGGGGAGGGGACAGCTGCAGTGTCAGAGGTGTAAGCAGGGCAGGGGAAAGCCACAGTGTCAGAGAGGTGTAACCAGGAGGAAGGGACAGCTGCAGTGTCAGAGAGGTGTAAGGAAGGGAGGAGACAGCTGCAGTGTCAGAGAGGTGTAAGCAGGAGGAAGGGAAAGCCCCAGTGTCAGAGGTGTAAGCAGGGGAGGGGACAGCTGCAGTGTCAGAGGTGTAAGCAGGGAAGGGGAAAGCTGCAGTGTCAGAGAGGTGTAAGCAGGAGGAAGGGACAGCTGCAGTGTCAGAGAGGTGTAAGCAGGGGAGGGGACAGCTGCAGTATCAGAGGTGTAAGCAGGGAAGGGGACAGCTGCAGTAGCAGAGTGGTGTAAGCAGGGGAGGGGACAGCCCCAGTGTCAGAGAGGTGTAAGCAGGGCAGGGGAAAGCCACAGTGTCAGAGAGGTGTAACCAGGAGGAAGGGACAGCTGCAGTGTCAGAGAGGTGTAAGCAGGAGGAAGGGACAGCCCCAGTGTCAGAGAGGTGTAACCAGGAGGAAGGGACAGCTGCAGTGTCAGAGAGGTGTAACCAGGAGGAAGGGACAGCTGCAGTGTCAGAGAGGTGTAAGCAGGGGAGGGGACAGCTGCAGTGTCAGAGAGGTGTAAGCAGGGGAGGGGACAGCTGCAGTGTCAGAGGTGTAAGCAGGGGAGGGGACAGCTGCAGTGTCAGAGGTGTAAGCAGGGGAGGGGACAGCTGCAGTGTCAGAGGTGTAAGCAGGGGAGGGGACAGCTGCAGTGTCAGAGGTGTAAGCAGGGGAGGGGACAGCTGCAGTGTCAGAGGTGTAAGAAGGGGAGGGGACAGCTGCAGTGTCAGAGAGGTGTAACCAGGAGGAAGGGACAGCTGCAGTGTCAGAGGTGTAAGCATGGGAGGGGACAGTTGCAGTGTCAGAGGTGTAACCAGGGGGAGGATGTAGTCCCATTGTCAGGAGAGGTGTAACCAGGGGGAGGGTCAGGGGCAGTGTCAGGTGAGGTAACCAGGGGGAGGGGACAACCACAGTGTCAGGAGAGGGTTTAGCCAGCGGGAAGGGGGGCGAGTTGCAGTTAGAGAGGTCAGCAGTGGGCTGCCACGTCAGTAGACAGGCCTGCAATGTAAAGGATCAGAATCTTTTTCTGTGAGTAAATTCAGAGCCACTCTCAGTGCTCATGGTGATGCAATATAGCGCCCCCAACTCCAGGATAACTTGATATTAATGTACAGTTTAGAAGTAGCGAAAGCGTGGCAATAAGCTGAGAATTCTTCTCAAGGTCTCCAGGGCTGGACTTTGTGAAATATAAAAAACGCTGCGTGTTAACTTAAAGGGTGCGGTAACAACCGAGAGTGCTAAAGTACAACAACACTGAAACACACCCTCAGTCACTTTCATTCACTATCCACTGCTAACAGTAGTTTCAGTGCTTCACAAGAAATCTAGATTGGCAAACCAAGCATTGAACTTTATCCCAATTAGTAGCCGATACTCTTTCTCACGAGAAAAACACTCTCTCATGAGAAATCTTAACATTTTCCTAGATCATCGGCCCCCCCAGCAGTGTCCTGTCTGTGAACCTCGTTGCATTGTGGGAAATATTGCTTGCTTGGCAGTTTGAAAAAGCCCTCATTTCCCTGTGTGCACAGAACTCTCAGTAATGAACATTTCGCACAGATCACCTGGCAGAACTACAGATCTCACCACCTGTGATACATTTCAGAATTTAAATTAGGGAGAGGAAAGATTTTACAATGCTATCCCTGCCAGAGGGTACATTTTTAACTTCCCCGCCACACGCTTCCACTGCTCTCCCATCAATAAAGCCCACTTGCCCTGCTGTCGGTATGAAAGCAGAGCTCTGCTGTCATAGCGGTGGAACAGCGAGTGGGTGTTAGCCACAGGTGAACGGTGATGATTCCATGGGGGAAAGACATCAGTAAGGGCTCTCTTCCAATGTGTGTGTTTGTGATGCTGAATTGCAAATCGCTAGCGATTTTTAAATCGCTAGGGTTTGCTAAATAACATAGGAATCGCGGTAGGTATTCTCCACTACCGCAATTTGATTTTTACTAAAGCACACTCGCGCCTCGGAGCGATTTTTACCGCAATTTTGCTATGCAGTGCATCAGAAAAAAAAAATAGAACTTGCTGAATCGCAATCGATTGCTAGTGAAAAAGGGCCCTAAGCCCCGTTTTTGGTACCAGCAGTCTCCAGTGCTTAAAGGGAACCAGAGACGAAGCACCCTTGTGTAATTTACCATATATATCAGTAAGAACATTAGAGAAAACACTAAAGGTAGCCATACACTGGTCGATTTGTCATCAGATTCGACCTCTCTGATCGCATCTGATCAGAGAGGGATCGTATGGCTACCTTTACTGCAAACAGATGGTGAATCGATTTCAGCATGAAACCGTTCACAATCTGTTGTGGTGGTGCTGCCGCCGCTCCCCCCGCCCGCATACATTACCTGCTCCGCCGGCGCGACTCCAGTCCCCAGGTCTCCGCTGTCTTCTCTGCTCTGGTCTCCAGGTCCGGCATGCTTTACTTCTTCCTGCCCGGCAGGAAGTTTAAACAGTAGAGCGCCCTCTACTGTTTAAACTTCCTGCCGAGCAGGAGGAACTGAAGCATGCCGGAGACCAGCGCGGACACGGAGCAGCGGTGACCGGGGGTAGTCGCGCCGGCGGAGCAGATAATGTATTGCCGCTCTATTGCGTCGGTCGTCGGGCACTCGAACGCCGCTAGTGACGCACTCCCTACCCGCGGGCGATCGACAGTAATTTTCCGCACGGAGCGATCGTACAAAATTGATCGAAATTCGGCGTGTAGCGCAAACCATTGTCAGCAGATTCGATCCCAGTGATCGAATCTGCTGTCGAAACGGCGGCAAATCGGGCCAGTGTATGGCCAGCTTTCCCCTGCTCTCTGTTTGATTCTCACTGCTAAAAGTGTCTGTTATCAGCTGTGATAAGAATCCTGGACTGAGCATTCAGTCTGGCTTTGCAGGGAATAATTATAGCTGAGTCATTATAGCAGAGCCACAAGGGGGCAGGCTTGGGCTTGAAAAGACACCAGAGAAGACAGACTCAGCTATAATCTTTCTGTAGCAAAGCTAGACTGAGTGCTCAGTCGGGGATTCTTATCAGAGGTGATAACAGTCAGATTAAACAGAGAACAATAAAACAAAGAGCAGATTAGGTGTTTACTGTCATGTTCCCACTGATTTATAAGGTAAAACACAAGAGGGTGCTTCATCTCTGGTTCTCTTTAATGTGGGGTGGGGGGCGGTGGGGACTGGGAATGAGTGACGCATTAAAACGTCCTGGAGTCGTTAAGAGCCCAACAGTCTGTTTTAATGCGCAGGCTCGTCCTAAAGTGGTTAATCCTGCCAGGTGATCTCTGTGCATAGAACTCTCAGTAAACTAACATTCCTCAGAGCTTGCTTGGCAGTTGGAAACAAGCAGATACTTCCCACAATGCAACGAGGTTACACAGTAAACTGTCAGGACCATGGTCATGACATCACTCTGTGGGAGGGGTTTCACCACAATATCAGCCATACAAAGCCCCGTGAGAATCAGTTTGAGAAAAGGTAAAAACATTTTCATGGGAAAGGGGGTACCAGCTACTGACTGGGATAAAGTGCAGTTATTGTTCCCCGGACGAGTCAGGCTTGTGAATACCGCCCAGGAGATTAAAAGGTAAAGTGTGTGAGAGGCCAGGTGTGACGACAACACAAAACGGGCCTCTATAAATGCCCATAATAAATATCATCCCAAATCAACAGCTGTAGCTCAGATTTCTTACCTGCTGCCGTTTTGCAGACATTAGATTTAACTTCTCAACTTCAGCTTTTAAGGCTTTATATTGTATGCCCAAGTCCTGTTCTGTTCCAGCATTTCTCAGTTTCAGAATACCATCTTCCACCTTAAAGACAGAAAAAAAGGCTTAATATCATGCAGTTCAGCTCTAAGTGCTCAAACACACTTAACAGTCTTCACATTAAAGGATACCCGAGGTGACATGTGACATGATGAGATAGACGTGTGTATGTACAGTGCCAAGCACACTAACAACTATGCTGTGTTCCTTTTTTCTTTCTCTGCCTGGAAGAGTTAAATATCAGGTATGTAAGTGGCTAGTCACTTCCTGTCTGAGTCAGGACTGAGTCACAGTGTGACCCTCACTGATAAGAAATTCCCCTTTTTTACCTCTTTCTTGCTCTCAGAAGCAATTTTCTGCTAGGAAAGTGTTTTATAGTTGGAATGTCTTATCAGTGAGGGTCACACTGTAGTCACTTCCTGTCTGAGTCAGGACTGAGTCAGCCACTTGCATACCTGATTATTTAACTCTTCCAGGCAGAGAAAAAAAAAAAAAGGAACACAGCCTAGTTATTAGTGTGCTTGGCACTGTACATACACGTCTATCTCATGTCACTTCGGGTATCCTTTAATCCTTCTTAGGCAACCTTAATAAATTATATCTAGTATAAAGCTCAGTGTTCTCCCCATGCTCTTTTTAGCCAGGTGCTCCACCCAGCTAATTTTGGTGAGCACCCGGCTGTCATCCGCTCACCATCTCATATGTTATAAGCAAAGTTGCGCCGGCCCAGCATTCCCCCTGTCGCGCCCCACCCGGCTACTTTTTCATGCCACCCAGCTGGGAAAAAAAATTTCTGGGGAGAACACTGAAGCTATAGTTACATTCAGTTAGTCTCAACTCTACACAAGTTGTCAGTAAAGTCTGTCAGCTATTTTTTTTTTTGAGGCAGATTCAATTAGTGATTATTTTGAATAGTTCAAAAAGGAACTACAACTGTAGTGACCATAATATGGAGGCTGTCATATTTATTTCTTCTAAACAAAACCAGTTGCCTGGCTGTCCTGCTGCTCTATTTGGGTGAAGTAGTGTCTGAATCACACCAGAAACAAGCATGCAGCTAATCTTGTCAGATCTGACAATGTCAGAAAAACCTGATCTGCTGCATGCTTGTTCAGGGGCTGTGGCTAAAAGTATTAGAGGCAGAGGTTCATGATAACCAGGCAACTGGTATTTCTTATAAGGAAACAAATATGGCAGCCTCCATGTCGCTTCAGCTGTCCTTTAACCCTCATATCCAGCAGCCAGCTAAAAAGACTTGGAATACATGAATTATACCTTGCACAGGACAGGAGGTAAACCGAGAAATTCACCCTGTATGCATTTAGGGTGGGTCTTATCAGTCTGCCGACAGTCTGCACTCACGTATTACTGTCGGCAGAACGACCGCGCTGCGGGGAAGGTCTGACGGACCCATCGTTTGTTACAATAGTGCATGTGTACGCACCTTTAGTGCTTACCATACGGGGAAAACCACTGCAGTAGTGCTTCTACAGCAGTGATCCTCAAACTAAGGCCCGCGGACCGAATGCGGACCCCTGAGGCTTTTTTACCGGCCCCCCACACGCAAAATGTATTACTTATAGATGCGGTCAGCTACATATTTAAATATTGGTGGTCCACAAATACAATAGCAGTGCTGGCACCACCCATCAACATGGAAGCCAGAAAGGATTAATTTTGCTGGTTTCCAATCAAATTCCACATCAGGTGACACTGCTGTCCAATTGGACTTCAGTTTCTCACCTGGGTATGCTTCACTGTCTGGCCCGCAAAGACATTTTATGTATATTCCGGCCCCCCCAGCAGTTTGAAGTATGTTGACCCGGCCCTCGACCCAAAACGTTTGGGGACCCCTGGTCTACAGTCTATTCTCACCTGCTGATAAGAACTAGAGACTTCGAACTGGGTAAAGGAACACCAACACAAAGGCTATCATTCATCATTAAAACAGCTGACTTTACCGAACACTCGGCAAAGTCATCATTCATAAAGGCTCTTTCCGCATGAAAAAATGACACTACCGAGCAGAGTGATAAATCACCGCCTTGTGCGGTGATTATCGGAACAAATGTAGCAAAATGTTAATTCATGAAGATCACCGCAAGCGGTGTGAGGTCGGGAAGTACCGCTGCCTCTGATGTGGCGATGTAAGTGAATGGAGACACACAGACCTCCCAGGCAGCTGCAGCAGAGCGGAACACGGAGAAATGTATCAACTCGGCAGCTTCCGTGTCTCCGCCTGCCTACCGCCAGCCTAGTTCGGGGAATCTCCGCACTGCTACCACACATGGATACTTTTTTATGAATGCCCACCCAGAAGTCTAAAACACCGCTAGCGGTGTTTTCCCGCACTGAGTCTCCATATCGACAGCTCCTTTATGAATGATAGCCAATGGGTGAGATTCTTCAGCCACTATATGTGAAATAAAGACTTTTCATTGTGCGCTGTGCATGAGTTCGCTTACACTTTAAAGTGGCCCTGTAGTGATTCCATGAAACCCAAAGTCACATATCCAGAATAAAAGTTGTTTAATAAAACCACCATTGCTGGTTTCCCACCTTGCTAATCTCTTGTTTCTTCAGTACAGTCACCACAAAAAGTTCTGTGCGATTCAGCAATAGCTGTTATATGAGTAACAATAAAGAAATAATCTAATGTAGCACAGTTTAGCCTGACTTCTGCCGTCTGACACATGATTGAGTTTCATTCTAACCATTCTGATGACTCATGCTGTTACTTCTGCTAAAAGGAGAGAAGACCATGTGTGTGTCATCAGAAGGCAAGGAATGAGCAGTGATCACATATCCCTCTCACTTCGGGTACTCTTTAAGGCAGCCAGGTTGGGGGAGTCCAGAAAAATGCAGCGCTGTAGCGCCCATAACAAAAGTTTTAATTAGGCTGGAAAAAGGTTAAAGAGAACCAGAGATGAAGCAACCTCATGTATTTTACCTTATAAATCAGTGGGAACATGACAGTAAACACCTAATCTGCTCTTTGTTACATTGTTCTCTGTTTAATTTGCCTGTTATCACCTCTAAGATAAGAATCCCGACTAAGCAGTCGGTCTGGCTTTGCTACAGAATAATTATAGCTGAGACTGTGTTCTTTGCTGTCTTCAAGTCCAAGCCTGCCCCCTGCTGGCTTTGCTCAGGAATCATTATAGCTGAGTCATTATAGCAAAGCCAGAATCAATGCTCAGTCCGGGATTCTTATCTCAGCTAGATAACAGACACTTTTAGCAGTGAGGATGGAACAGAGAGCATGGTAAATGTTTTCTCTAATGTTACAACTGATTTCTATGGTAAAATACACAAGGGTGCTTCGTCTCTGGTTCACTTTAAAAACATAAAATATAATTACCACTTTAAGCTGAACGAGTAGTTTGTAGACATCTGCCATATCAGCCAAGATGAGCAGTCTTGTGACGGCCGACAACAAGGCTCGCGCAGCGCGCACCATATTTCCACGCTTGACCGATGAGCACGGGTCATCTGCAAATTCTCCAGAAGAGCTTCTCATTACCTCCCCTGTGAGGAAGATAGAACATTTAAAGAGAGCAAATAGAAATTAAATAGAATTTTAAAAAGCGTAGGCTACATGATCCGGGGGGCTGAGCGGATCAGGTAGCAGCAAAAACCGCCACTTCCCGCTGCTCCTGTGGGCCGCACTGGCCCACTTTCACAACCTCTGGGTCACGATGCTAGAAGGAGAGATTGATTCTCTCATCCAGCGTGCAGGGAGGCGGGAGAGCAGCAGGGGGCGTGGCCAGGTAGAGAGCTGCCCAATGGCAGCTCTGGAAACCCTGCAGGAACGCCCCTGGGAGGGTGTTTTAAACAGGGAAACCCTCTCTCCTATTTTCACCTAGCAACAAATAGCGTGGTGGTGGGGGGGGGCAGAGAGCAGTGGTGTGGGGACACAGAGGCATCTCATAAGGCAGACAACCTGCCTCTGTGTCTACCCCCCTCCCCCCCAACCGCCTCGGGTTCTCTTTCAGTTACCAAAATGCCATACTGACACAGGCTGTGGAGGGCTTCAGACAGCACACCAGGCAGATCAGGTACACAGTACAGGAGCTTAGTTACATTTTGGTAGAATTATACCTTCCAAGCCTCGTACACACATAGAAGAACTGTCGCCAGAGAATGATCAGTACTCCATCCCTCAGGCGACATAGCGGGGCCAAAGGCTAAACAGAAGCGTCATTGGCCTCTGGTGGAAACCTAGTCCTGAGCCTTTACAAGTCTTTCTCCAGCACAAGAAGCCTCTAAACCAGGCTCATTTACCTAGAGGGCCAAAATCTAAAACCTAGTCCAAGTCACGGTCAAAATTTTATAAGATTTAGCACAACGGACAACAGTCTGGCAAGCTCCTCCCCCTTCTGCAGAGCAGCGCCGTAGAGCAGTTTAATATTTACCTGCCCCAGTGCTGCTTCGGCAGAAAATCTTCAGGATGAAATGTGGCCCAAGGCATGAGGCCAACCACACGAGAGGGTCTGGATGCCCAGAAGGAGCCCCATGGTAATCCTGCTAAGGGGTCCCCATTGACTTGTTGCTACATCCCACCTCAAACTCACACTGTTTCAACCAGAAACACTGTCACCGGTGTGCTCCTCTGGATGGGACGGCAGCGTGCTGTCCAGGGCTGTGGAGTCGGTACAAAAATCATCCGACGTTTATAAAACCACCAACTCCGACTCCAGGTACTCAAAATTGCTCTGACTCCAAATCCACAGCCCTGGTGCGGTCATTTTTACTGCTTACAAAAATTGAAAATTTGAAGCTCTGGAGGGCCACATAAAAAATGGCAAGGAGTGCCGCATTCGGCCCACGGGCCTTGTGTTTGACACTTATGATCTAAACCCGGGATGTCAAACCGGTCCTTCGAGGGCCGAGGTCCTCACACATTGACAAAGCTCAAATTGATGGGTCTGAATCAGGAAAGGTGTGGTCCATCAGGTAGCAAACACATTCCTCTCTTTCCCAGTCCATCCTAAACACTGGCATGGATCTGGCCATCCAGGCCTGGAGTTTGACACCTGTGTTCTAAATCAATTCAACAAAAGCTTGTAGAATAGGTTTCTTGTAGAACAGCACATCCAGACTGGGCATGCATGAATAAGGTCCACGTATCCCCAATAAAAACAGAGAGCTCATGCATGGAGGAAAAAAGCTGCATATGAGCAGCTTCTTTCTACTGGGCATGTGCAGACCATATTCGCACATGCTCAGTCCAGATTCAATGCCAGAAGGTGAAGAGGGATCCTGCGCTGGAACGGTGGGCTGGACAAGACGCCACAAAGCCTCTGGACCATCCAGAGGCGTCCGACTACGGTGGTAACAAACTTTTACACCACTCCCCATGCCATGTTAAAAACAAAATAAAAAAGTTACACATTACCTATATTGTGTGTAAATAAAACAAAAAAAAAAACAAAAAACACCCCAAAATGACAGCACCCACTGCCTTTATAACACACCAACTAACAATGTATTCGGTTAAAAGGTAGTTTCTTGTTTTAATAAATATGCACAGAGGGAGATATTGCTTGCTTGGCGGTAGGAAACAAAAAAAAAAAACCAAAAAAAAAAAAACCCCTAATTTCCCACAATGCAAGGACGCTCACAGACAGGAAACGGTCAGGACCATGGTCATGACATCACACTGTGGGAGGGGTTTCACCCCAATATCAGCCACACAGACCCCCCCTGATTATCTATTCAATAATAGGTACGAATTTCTCATGGTAAAGGGGCAATCTGCTACGGATTTTTGCAGATGTTTACTATGCCACTCACCCTGCTTGCGGACATCTTCGACAGCCTCAATCAGCTCCTGCTTGAGAAACTGACTTTCCTTGGCTATCTTTTCTCCTTTTTCCAAGAAGTTCTGAGTTGCCTGCTCAACGGATGCAGCCAAAACATGAGCTTTCTTGGAACGACCCTTCTTCTTGCCTGATGGTCCTTTGTTACTGCTATTCACCAAAGTCGTCACCTGTAGGAATTTAGGGGACATCGGAAGAAGAAGATATGAGCCACAGTTAAAAACTTTGTAACAATGACTTGGTGGAGATCAGTTTCTATACAAATAGCAGACATGAAGGCTACTTCCCCAGTGACGTGCTGCAGCAGTCAATATAATCGCATGGCAAACTCAGAAGTAATTTTACTGGTCTGTTTCACTAGTGTAGGTGTTGAACTTCAATAAAGTAAAATTTGAATGCCCGAATACTCCTGACCGCTGCTGTTCAGCACCCGAACCAGGGTCAGAAGGAGTTCACTGCCCTGTGTGCCACGTTGCACTACACGACTCCGATACTTCCTTCTCCTGCTTCAGGAGGAGGAAGTATCGTCACATGAAGCACAATACTGAACTCCTCCTGACCTTGTCCACAGTAGTCAGGAGTAATCGGGTGTTCAAATTCACTATGCCGAATTCGAACGGCAACACTAATGTTCACATTGACATGTTAGCAGTGCGGCCGGAATAACGTAATAATGCGCGTTTACAGTGAAGCTTGTATATGTACTTTATGCTTCACTGTGTACATTAAAGGACAACTGAAGTGAGAAGACTATGGAGGCTGCCATGTTTACTTCCTTTCAAACAATACCAGTTGTCTGGTGGTCTGTTTGGCTGCAGAAGTGTCTGAATAACATTAGAAACAAGCATGTAGCTAATCTGTCAGATCTGACAATGTCAGAAACACCTGATATGCGGCATGCTTGTTCAGGGGCTTTGGCTAAAAGTATTAGAGGCAGAGGGTCAGCAAGGCTGCCAGGTAACTGGTATTGCTTAAAAGGAAATAAACATGGCAGCCTCCATATACCTCGCTCTTCAGTTGTCCTTTAAGTTGCACCTGTACCACACCATTCCTCTTCATTGTGATCCTGTTTTTACAAGGTATGCAACACAAACCCTCAGCTTGAAACTGGCCCCACTATAAATTTTTTTAAATTGGCCTCTGTAGTTAAAGTGAACATCCGGACTGAAAATCTACTCAGCAGAACTGAAAAGGCTTGGTGTTTCTTTAACAGTTTCACAGCATCAGAACTTTGTTTTTCTTACCAAAGCAGCATTTTTAGCTAAGCTCCACCTATCAAAGAAAACTGCCGGGCGGTTTTTCCCTGATGCTGTGCAAAGCATGATGGGATTTCCTATGTTATTCACGTTGCCTAGCAACTGGGAAGGGTGATCAGCACACAGGACAGTTGGGAACTGTGTCTCATGCTCCCTGTCACCACCTTTCAACCAAAAAGATGGCTACCCTCATGAAATCAAACATTTGCCTGTTCTTTTAAAACAGGGTGGGTAAGAGATTATATTACCTATTTTAATTAACATAACTAATGTAACTTAATGACAGCATGTTTGTTTAGGCTGGAGTTCCTCTTTAAGTATACGTTTGGTCTCTCGACTAACATCCAAGGCCAATGGGAAACAATCGAGAATAAGATCTATGGTTAAACCCTCTCGGATGGCACCGATTGAAATCTACAATCAAGAAGAAATCAGAGGCCTGAGAGCTCTATAACGACTCACAGGACCACTGCTACCACAGACGGATCTATTCCTATATCCAACAGTTACAATATGTTTATGCTGTGATGCTATGTGGAATAGCCAAAACCACATTCTTCACTAACAGCAACACACTCCACTTGTGAAGCCCCCACGTTTATAAGCACTCCAAGTGCTAAGGATTTAAACACAGAAGGGTCCTCTTAGTGGGTTTTAGTTTGCGTCAAAAACTTTTATTGGTTAAAAGCATAAATTAATGTGCAGGGTTCACTTACATCATGAGGGTGATAATCCACTTAGGACCCTCCCTGGTATACTGCGCTTCCCACTGCCATGCTACTAAGAACTCCTTGCGCCCCAATGTTCTCCCCACAAATTTTTTTCCAGCCGGGTGGCATGAAATAGTAGCTGGGTGGGGTGATATGAGAGAATGCAGGGCTGGTGCTTCTGTGCACAACTCTGCTAATAGTATAGGAGGAGGTGAGCTGATAGCAGCCGAGTGCTCACCAAAACTAGCCGAGTGGAGCACCCAGCTAAAGCCTCAGGGGATCAGGGGAGGGGTGCGTACTTCTGCCCGTAATTATGCACCGGGCAGAAGCAGAGACTGTCCGGGTTAAAGGTCAGCCAAGACGCCAGGACACCGGGATGTATAGGAGGAGACCGAAGGCTGAATGTGGTAAACGAGAGGTGTGGTAAATATTGACTTTTAACCCCCTATGCACTGCATCTTACAATTTTTCCTTTAACCTCCTTGCCGGTCTAATTCCCCCGGCAAGGAGGCAGCGCAGCACTTTTTTTTAATTTTTTAATCATGTAGCGAGCCCAGGGCTCGCTACATGATAGCCGCTGAGCAACGGCAGCTCTGCAGCCACTCTGATCGCTTCCGGCGATCGGAGTAAGCAGGAAATCCCATTCAGAACGGGATTTCCTGCTGGGCTTCCCCGGTCGCCATGGCGACAGGGCGGGATGACGTCACCGACGTTGGGACGTCATAGGGAATCCCGATCCACCCCTCAGTGCTGCCTGGCCCTGTTTGGCCAGGCTGTGCAGGGGTCTGGGAGTGGGGGGGGGGGGGGGGGGGTTGAGGCGGCTCGGCGGCGATCGGGAGTTACAAGCAGCTAGCAAAGTGCTAGCTGCTTGTAACAAAAAATAAAAAAATATGCAAATCGGCCTAGCGGGGCCTGAGAAATCCTCCTGTGCAGGTTACCCCGAGCTGAGCTCCGGATAACCGGCAAGGAGGTTAAGAATCGCAACAGGTTTTCTACATTTAAAGTGAACCTCCAGACTAAAAATCTACTCAGCAGCACTGAAAAGGCTTGATGTTTCTTTAACAGTTTCACAGCATCAGAACTTTGATTTTCTTACCCAAGCCTCATTTTTAGCTGCACAGAACAAAAACTGCCCGGGCATTTTTTCCCCTGATGCTGTGCAAAGCATGATGGGATTTCTGATGACGTTTTCGTTCTGATGTTATGGTGCAATTTTTTCTTTCAATTTTGAATTTGAGATTTGAAGCCTAGCGTGCACAGCTGGGAGGGGTGATCAGGACACAGGACAGTTGGAATTGAGTCTCATGCTCCATGTCACCTCCTTTCAACCAAAAAGATGGCTGCCCCATGAAATCACATACATTTGCCTGTTCTTTTAAAACAGGGTGGGTAAGAGATTAAATTACTTATCTATTTTAATTAACATAACTAATGTAACTTAATGACAGTATGTTTGTTTAGGCTGAAGTTCCACTTTAACAACTATAACTAGGAGACAATTACAGATGCAGACGCACTGCCTGAAGATCTGACCATGACACTTGACACATTTTCACAATTACCCTTTTATGCTTGTTAAGAGTTTATAACATGCTTTGTATAAAGAAATGGCGTTGATGCACACTTGACGTAATGAATGAATGGGTGTGGCTGCCATGATTCTGCCCATGTAGCGAATGCTCTATTCACCTGCACTAGCATCTCATATCTTTACACACACGCACAGTTTAAAAAGGATGAAAGGAAGTGTGAATACAAAAGCAAAGGCTTAAACTCCTAAGCTTACATAAGCAGAGGATTAAATTCATAAGTTTATTACATACCTGAGTGACGAGAGGCTCAAGCAGCCTTTCAACCGCGAGAGTGCGGATCTCCAAGCTCTTCGGGTCCCACTTAAAATTGATATTTCCAGTATTGAGAGTCATTTCTAAACAGAAAAAAATAATATTGTATAAGAACACTTATAAATGCATTTATATAGCGCTGACATCTTCAACAGTGCATCACAGTGTACACCAGGGGTCTCAAACTCAATTTACCTGGGGGCCGCAGGAGGCAAAGTCAGGATGAGGCTGGGCCGCATAAGGGATTTTACAAAAAAGTCAATCAGCAGCGAACGCCCCCCCCCCCAAACCCTCCCACCCCCCTCCCCGTCCCTTGCATTGTTTTTTATTTCAAAATCAAATTCACACTGAAGCGAACTATTTTGCCTATTTTACCTTATAGTTTGCTTCAGTGCTCCCAATTACAAGTAATCCGCCGTGTCCCCGTCGCAAAACGAGGGCTGCAGAGCCCCTAAATTGCCCGGGGGGCAATCCGCCGGCATTTCCTGGAAGGGGCAGAGCTTTCAGCTTCAGCTCTGCCCCTCCTGACGTCAATTGCGGCGCATCGCAGCCTCTCCCTGCCCCTCTCTGTGAAGGAAGAGTGAGGGGGGAAGGCAGAGGCGGCGATGTGCCGCGATTGATTCAGGAGGGGCAGAGCTGAAGCTGAAAGCTCTGCCCCTTCCAGGAAATGCCGGCGGATTGCCCCCCCCCCCCCCCCGGCGATTTGGAGGCTCTGCAGCCCTCGTTTAGCGGCGAGGATGCGGTGGATTACTTGGGAGCACTGAAGCGAACTATAAGGAAGCTTTTGCCGGCGCGGGCCACAAAATATTGTATCGAGGGCCGCAAATGGCCCGCGGGCCGCGAGTTTGAGACCCCTGGTGTACACTGAAAGACAGTTTGGCTTTGTTCACATGACAAATCGCTAGCGCAGCTGCAGATTGATTGGTTGAGCGCTTTTAAAGGGAACCTTAAAGCCAGTGTTACCCGACATATAAAAACAAAAGTCAGATACTCACCTAAGGAGAAGGAAGGCTCTAATCCTAATGAGCCATCCCTCTCTTCTCCCGATGCCCTCCGGATCCTCCGTTCAAATCCCCCTCCACAGGGGACTTTGGAAGTCTTTGGGAGCCGAGTCCTCCCGAAGACAGACGGCTCCATACTGCGCACGAGCGAGTGCGTCATAGAGGGCGCTCGAGCATGCGCAGTACGGAGCGGCCCGTCTTCGGGAGCCCGAGTGCTCCCGAAGACTTCCGAAACCTCCCTTCAGCGGCGGAAGCGGCAGTATTTGACCGAACTGGTCGAATACTGCTACGGGGGATCCTGAGTGGGACTGGGCACCGGGAGAGGAGAGGCTCATTAGGACCGAGCCTTCCCACTCCTTAGGTGAGTATCTGACTTTTGTTTTTATAGGTCGGGTAACATTAACTGTAAAAAAAAAAAAATTGAGTTTCACTTCTGCCAGCCCCCTGCAGCCATCCTGTGCCCTCGCAGTCACTCATGGCTCCTCTGGTCCACTGCCACCAGCAAGTTTCGTCGGCGGGCCACCATGCGTACTTTTGCACGCATTCCCGCTACTACAGAAAGCTATTGCGGACATTAACACATACATTTTTACGTGTTACAAGTACAACGCGTAAGTGTTTACGCATTGCACCTTTAAAGAGGCACTATTAGCAATAACATGCCCCCCAAAGAAAATACATATGTAAGTAGATAAATACTTCCTCTACTTACATAACAGAAGAATTGCACTGTCCTCGGTTTCCATCCATATAATTTTAGATTATAAATAAAGGGACATTCTCTTCATGGCAGGGGCCATCTTGCTTCCTCCGGGTATATTCTCCCCCCCCCGCACTCCCCTCCTCCCCGCACTTATCCTCAGCACAGCGGGGAGGAAAAGCTGCAGACAGCAAAGACTCACCTAACAATAGATCCAAGCGCTGCAGTTCCCCCCTATACTCTCTGCACTACCACCGGCGGCAGTGCAGAGAGTATGGGGGGGAACTGCAGCGCCTGGGAACATTATTCCTGGAGTCTGTGCGCTGCCTTTATCCTTCCCCAAAGTTCTGTGCAGGGAAGAAGGATAATGCGGCGGCGGGCGGCAGAAGGGCAGAGGGGGGGCGCGGACATCACCCTGGAGGAGGGGGGCAGAGGACAGTGACAGGAGATAGCCTCTGGCCCCCCTCCGTGCGCTCTTACAGCGGCTACAACCGCCGCAGACAAGGGGAGAGCAGGCGGCCAATCACAGAGCAGAGAGGTGATTGACAGAGGCTTTAGCCAATCAGCCTGCCTGTCATTTCTGTTCTGCGGCTTTGCAGGCATGGGGAGAGAAAAACCTCTTAGGGAAAAAAGAATGATTTTAACTAGTTGCATTGCCTTTTTAGCATCCTTTTTGTCTATGTAATAGATTAATATAGAAAATTGATTTCACATATAATGCCTAACAGTTACTCTTTAACATGTAAAAATGTACGTGTTGATATCCACGATAGATTCTTGCACCAGCAGGAATGTGTGCAAAGGTACGCAAGGCGGCCTGCCGACTTCGGGGGGGAGGGGGAGTTCTCAGTTTTCTTTATTTTTAAAAAGCACTTAGTGAATGTGCAACAAGCAGGGAGGCTGGCCAGCATCTTTGTATAAATCCTTATTCAGGGAGTGTCTTCATAAAAGAATAAAGGCCACGCTGAAAATCCTCCCATGAAGAAATGGACTAGTCCAAAACCTGTCAGTTCTGTCAGATTTCTCTTACCTACTGTAAGTGACAGCAACATAGGAGAGAAGTAATTTATGGCTCATTTTACTCTGGAAGAAACATACTTCTTATTTATATGTGAACATGTATTTTACAATTCTTTACAATAGTGGTCCTTTAATCAAGAAGTTATTGGAGGTGGGAGGAAACTGGAATGCCCAGAGGAAACCAGCACAAGTACAGGGAGAATATAACTCCTTGCAAATATTGTCCTGCACAAAATTTAAAGGGGACCTGAAGTGAGAGGTATATGAAGGCTGCCATGGTCAATTCCTTCTAAACAATACCAGTTGCCTGGCAGACCTGCTGATCTATTTGGCATCAGTAGAGTCTGAATCATGCAGCTAATCTTGTCAGAAATGACAATGTCAAAAACACCTGACATGCTGCATGCTTGTTCAGGGTCTATGGCTTAAAGTGTTAGAGGCAGAGGATCAGCAGGACTGCCAGGAATTGGTATTAAAGAGAACCTGAACAGAAAATAAAAAGTCATAACCATACACCGGTCATACTTCCCTCCTGTGTAGTATACTGCTCAGTCTCTTTCTCCCCTCCTGCATCCTGTTTGCCCAATGAGATCAATGAAATTTTCCGTCCTCCATTTTAAAAATGGCCATTACCCCATAACAGCTTCCTGGTCAGCACACTGTTAAACTGTAATATTCCCACTTGAGCCATAAAGAAACATTGACATTACCTTGCACATTCAGTTGGAACTGACAGCTGCTGATATATAACTGACAGCAACAACTGGTATATTTCAGTTCTGACAAAATATTGTCAGAACTGGAAGGGATCACTGTAAGAAGAAAATGGTGAGCTTCTGAGAGGAGCTGATGGTGAGGTTAGTATGTAATATTCATTTACAGCTACGTCATGTGTTTATTTGAAATCATTTTACTCACTTCAGGTTCCCTTTAAGAGGAAATAAATATGGCATATCCCTAAGTAGCTAGTGGTGCCCCCAAGTATTAGGTAGATGGAGGAACCTCACAATTAAAGGGGTTCTCTTGCATGTTCTAAAAAACTGCCCCTTACCTGGGGCTTCTATCGGCCCCCTGCAGCTGGTATGTCCTGCGCTGTCGTTCTCCGATGCGCCATTCCCCGCCGCCAGTAATTATTCGTCTGACGAATAGAACTACAGCTGTGTGGCCGTGGGCTCACTCCCGTGCGCGTCATCCAGAGCTTACTGCGCAGTACAAGAAAACTTACTATTGCGCAGGAAGCGCCCGATGATGCGTTCGGCCACCGCCGCAATTTTATTCGTTAGATGAATAATTACACCGGTGCCAGCAGCAGGGAACAGAGGATCGGAGGAGGGCGGCGCAGGACATGACAGCTGCAGGGGGCCGATAGGAGGGCGGCGCAGGACATGACAGCTGCAGGGGGCCGATAGGAGGGCGGCGCAGGACATGACAGCTGCAGGGGGCCGATAGGAGGGCGGCGCAGGACATGACAGCTGCAGGGGGCCGATAGGAGGGCGGCGCGGGACATGACAGCTGCAGGGGGCCGATAGGAGGGCGGCGCGGGACATGACAGCTGCAGGGGGCCGATAGGAGGGCGGCGCGGGACATGACAGCTGCAGGGGGCCGATAGGAGGGCGGCGCAGGACATGACAGCTGCAGGGGGCCGATAGGAGGGCGGCGCAGGACATGACAGCTGCAGGGGGCCGATAGGAGGGCGGCGCAGGACATGACAGCTGCAGGGGGCCGATAGGAGGGCGGCGCAGGACATGACAGCTGCAGGGGGCCGATAGGAGGGCGGCGCAGGACATGACAGCTGCAGGGGGCCGATAGGAGGGCGGCGCAGGACATGACAGCTGCAGGGGGCCGATAGGAGGGCGGCGCAGGACATGACAGCTGCAGGGGGCCGATAGGAGGGCGGCGCAGGACATGACAGCTGCAGGGGGCCGATAGGAGGGCGGCGCAGGACATGACAGCTGCAGGGGGCCGATAGGAGGGCGGCGCAGGACATGACAGCTGCAGGGGGCCGATAGGAGGGCGGCGCAGGACATGACAGCTGCAGGGGGCCGATAGGAGGGCGGCGCAGGACATGACAGCTGCAGGGGGCCGATAGGAGGGCGGCGCAGGACATGACAGCTGCAGGGGGCCGATAGGAGGGCGGCGCAGGACATGACAGCTGCAGGGGGCCGATAGGAGGGCGGCGCAGGACATGACAGCTGCAGGGGGCCGATAGGAGGGCGGCGCAGGACATGACAGCTGCAGGGGGCCGATAGGAGGGCGGCGCAGGACATGACAGCTGCAGGGGGCCGATAGGAGGGCGGCGCAGGACATGACAGCTGCAGGGGGCCGATAGGAGGGCGGCGCAGGACATGACAGCTGCAGGGGGCCGATAGGAGGGCGGCGCAGGACATGACAGCTGCAGGGGGCCGATAGGAGGGCGGCGCAGGACATGACAGCTGCAGGGGGCCGATAGGAGGGCGGCGCAGGACATGACAGCTGCAGGGGGCCGATAGGAGGGCGGCGCGGGACATGACAGCTGCAGGGGGCCGATAGGAGGGCGGCGCAGGACATGACAGCTGCAGGGGGCCGATAGGAGGGCGGCGCGGGACATGACAGCTGCAGGGGGCCGATAGGAGGGCGGCGCAGGACATGACAGCTGCAGGGGGCCGATAGGAGCCCCAGGTAAGTGGCAGTTTTTGTTTTTTAGAACATGCAAGAGAACCCCTTAACCTCCTGGGGGATACAATTATATCGCCCAGGAGGTGGCGCAGCACTATTTTTTAATTTTTTAAATCATGTAGCGAGCCCAGGGCTCGCTACACGATAGCCGCTGTGCAGCAGCATCCCCCCACCCCCTCCGATCGCCTCCGGCAATCAAAGCAAACAGGAAATCCCGTTCAGAACTGGATTTCCTGTTTGGCTTCCCCCGTCGCCATGGCGACGATCGGGATGACGTCATCGACGTCAACGACGTCGTGACGTCAGAGGGAGTCCCGATCCACCCCTCAGCGCTGCCTGGCACTGATTGGCCAGGCTGCGCACGGGGTCTTGGGGGGGGGAGCGGCGCGGCACGGCGGGTAGCGGCGAATCAGCGCGGAGCGGCGGCGATCGGTGTATACACGCAGCTAGCAAAGTGCTAGCAATAAAAAAAAAAAAAATTATGCAAATCGGCCCACCAGGGCCTGAGAAATCCTCTGTGGCGGCTTAACCCGAGCTCAGCTCGGGATTATCCCCCAGAGGGTTAAAGTAGCTAGTGGTGCCCAAGACTGAAGGGAGTTCTTGCCAGAGGAATGCTGAGAGCCGGGTGAGTAACCTTATTTCCACTCTGCTCGGGACTCTGCATAGGGAAGACAGGAGGGAGGCACGTGGGCAGGGGAATGAGCCGCATTCCCATCATCAGGCGCCTGTAGGCCCGAGCCTACAGTGCCTTATGGTAAATCCGGCCCTGCGGATTCCCCTCAAATATAAATGACCCGTGGTAAAGCTACCTACAGTAAACACAGAGGTATAAAGTCCAAGCACTGATGAGCAGCTGCACCCATCCCCTGACGAAGGCATCGGAATTCTGGTGGGCTAGAAAGGTTTTCATAGGTTGCTGTTTTAAAGGCATTCATACGTAGTGAATCAGACAATGGTCACATAATGAAACATCCTCAGAGCATGCAGAGTCAGCAGCACTTCCACATACATCACTCCTCACATGGTTTCTGCTTATAGTCTCTCTAGGCATTTGCCAATCTGATCCATTTTATCATCACCTAAACATTATGACTGGTCAGATGCTGATCTACTGTGTATAGAAAGCATTGTTATTCGTCAACAGGACTCAGTTACTGTGGAGAACTAAGCCTGCTGACTGCATGAGGTAACTTTCAGGGCCTAAGCCCGCTGATGCAGTTGTGTCCACTTCTGTCCGCTTTCCAGCATCTATAACATTGATATATTATACCACATAAACACATTAACTACCTCCTGCTACTTCCATCTCAAAAACATTTCCAGAATCCGCCCCTTCCTCTCACAAGAAGCAACTCAAATGCTTGTGCATGCCCTAATCATCTCCCGTCTTGACTATTGTAATGCTGGGAATACACGGTAAGATAATGTGCCGGCATCGAGCCAGCGGCTCGATGCCGGCGCGTCCCGGAAAGAGTTGAATGCAGAGGGTTTGCGATCAGCGGAAATCATAATCACAGTACAATCGCCGCAGTGTGAGTAATCCCATAGAGTCAAAGCAAAGCACAAAATGGCACATCTGTACAGCAATCATTCCAAAAACTGCTGCCCAAAGCAATCTATAATTATTTAGGGCAACAAATTATTTAAAGAGACCTCAGCATTCATGTAACCACATCAATCATCGATGGGAACTATATCTGCTGGCATGCATCACACACACCCAGCATGCACTGCATGACCAGGAACACTAAAACCCTGCGGGAACCTGCGGCATGGGAGAGAGAAGATGAACGCCTCCATATGGACAACAGTAAAAGCCTGCTCCAACAATGAAGGCTGCACAATTAACACACCTACCATTTACCGCTTAGGACACTAAGTGAGAACTTAGCTTGGTGTCCTTGTTCACTGAAGCATGCCATGATGCAAAAACATTTTATTGCATCAGGTGTGGTCACCTTTAACTACTTTCCGACTGCTCCATGCCAATTGGCGTGAGCAGTGCGGCAGCCCCAGGACCGCTCCACGCCGTGGAGCGGCCCCTGATGAGTCACGAGGGAGTGACGAAATCGATCGGGCGGGAGGTTGGACATACCAGGAAGCGAACGGCCGGTGAAGGCGGTGATGTCTGCAAGCTGAGTGGCGGGAGAACAGGAGGACCCAACACAAGCTGTGCCCTGCCAGGCAACGGGGGAGAGCCCGTGAAACTCTAAATGTGCAATACAATCTGGAGTATGTGAGTGCAATTTTATTATTAAAGTTTTAAGTTTTTTACGGAGTTACGCTATGGAGGCTGTTTCTTTGAGGTACAATGCATGGATTATGGGGAGGATGATGGTGGTCTAAACGGACAGCATCACAGCGGTACCAGGATCCTGAAGTACTGAGGCTCCTGGATTTGTGCATGGTTGGCCAGTCTAGCAGTGGCCAATACATCTGGTGAGTCTGTTTACTGTTGGGTGTCCACGGTGATGGTGGTAGAAGAGAGCAAGAAACTGCATATGAGAACAGCTTTGAGAAACTCCTGAAAAGTGTTTTGTGGACTTTTATATTGAATAGGATGTGCGCTTAAACAATTGTGTATAAGTATTTAGGTCTTGCCGAACCTTGTGGTAGCGCACTCCGCTGGGACATTTTATTCAGTTTTAAATTGTACAAGCTAGCGCTTTGATAACACGGTACATATCCCCTCCATAGACTGGGGAGTGATCGGCTGTCATAGGCTGAAGCCTATGGCAGCCAATAATGCTGATTGGCTGGCAGGGGGGGGGGGGGGAGGGAACGGGGCAAAAATGGAAAAAAAATGTGAAATTATAAAAACAAATATTTGTAAAAAAAAAAACAAGCAACTGGGGAGCGATCAGACCACCAACAGAGAGCTCTGTTGGTGGGGAGGGGGCGGGGGGTTCGGAAATCACTTGTGTTCCGAGTTGTGCGGCCCTGCAGCTTGGCCTTAAAGCTGCAGTTGCCATTTTAGTAAAAAATGGCCTGTCACTAGGGGGGGTTTAACACCACGGTCCTCAAGTGGTTAAAGCACACCTGATGTTAAAAGATATATGGAGGCTGCCATAATTATTTCCTATTAAACAAAGCAAAGTGCTTGGCAGTTCTGCTGATCCTCTGCCTCTAATACTTTAAAGGACACATCCGAGCTCAATTAAAATAAAAAGAATCCACTTACCTGGGGCTTCCTCCAGCCCCTGCCAGCTGTCCTGTGCCCTCACCGCAGCTCCGCTCCCTAGGGTCCCCTCCGACGCAGGATGTCCACTGCGCCTGCGCGAGCGGCTCTTAAGAGTGGCACTGACATCATCTAGACTGTACTGCACGGGCGCAGTAGTCCTGCACCGTACCGTCCGGATGACGTCAGCGCCACCCAGTGCTGTGGAGTCGGAGTAATTTTGGCTACCTGGAGTTGGAGTCGGTGGTTTCATAAACTAAGGAGTCAGAGTCCTGAGCCCTGGAGCGACCAGTGAGCCGCACTCTGGAGTGCAGGAGAAGACGACCCGGCGAATTTGACATCTCCACCGGAGGGGACCAGGACCCATTGGAGCTGCGGCGAGGGCACAGGACGGATGCAGGATGCTAGAGGAAGCCCCAGGTAAGTGGATTTTTTATTTTTAAATGGCTCGGGCCTTCCCTTTAAAGGTGGCTATACACCAGGCGACTTGGCAGCCGATCAACTATCCGTTTCGATCAATATAATCGTATTGGAAAAAAATGTGAGCCGCCAAGAGCATGCCCGATCGCCATTGCAATCAATTTCGGGGCGCATGTCTCGATCGGACAAGCTGCAAGATGTGGGGCCGACATGCTGGATCAGGTAAAAATGTGCCCGGTGCATGAATACTTTACCTGTCTGGGTCCGCCGCTGGCTCCGTGCTCTGTCCACTCGCCCCACGCGGTTGCCCGCATATACGTGGACGTATGCGAGACGTCACACAAGCGCTCACGTATACGCGGAGGACGTGCACGGCGGACACCAACAGGTACATTATTCATGCACGGGGCACATTTTATACTAGAGGGGGACAGTGCCAGCCAGCCAATATCACTAGGCCGATTCCAGAAAGATTTCCTGCTGAAATTGATAGGGAATGGACACCTTTAATCATAGACCCTGATCAAGCATGCAGATTACACGATTCTAACCGAAGTCTGACTAGATTAGCCAAATGCCTGCTTCATGTGTGGGGTTCAGACACTACTGCAGCCAAAGATCAGCAGGAATGTGGGGTAGTGGTTAGCATTCTCATCTTGCCGTGCTGGGTGCCCAGTTCGAATCCTAGCCAGGGCACGATCTGCACAGAGTTTGTATGTTCTACCCGTGTCTGCATAGGTTTCCTGTGGGCACTCTGGTTTCCACCCACATTCCAAAAACATACGGTTAAGTTAATTGGCTTCCCCCTAAATGGCCCTAGACTGATACATACACTACACGATACAGACAGATATGACTATGGTAGGGATTAGATTGTGAGCCCCTCTGAGGGACAGTTAAAGAAAATCTGTAATTAAAAAAAGTTCCCCTGGGGGGGGGTACTCACCTCGGGTGGGGGAAGCCTCCGGATCCTGTTGAGGCTTCCCCCGTCCTCCTCGGTCCCACGGCGAAAACCCTCCCGGAGCGGCGGCGATATAAATATTTACCTCTCGGGCTCCGGCGCAGTATCTGGTTTTACCACGGAAATAGGCGAAAATAACCGATCTCCGTCGGGCAGCTCTACTGCGCAGGCGCAAGTCTCCTGTGCCTGCGCAGTAGAGCGGACCCGACGGAGATCGGCTATTTTCGACCTATCTCCATGGGAAGAGCCGCAACAGCGCCCCCGCTGGAGCCAGAAAAGGTAAATATTGCACAGCCCGACAATTGTCGGCTGTGCGTTCCATGAGCTGCAGTGAGACCGCCGTGGGACACAGGACGACGAGGGAAGCCTCAATACGGTCCAGAGGCTTCCCCCTACTGAGGTGAGTACCCCCCAGGGGAACTTTTTTTCAGTACAGGTTTTCTTTAACTACCTGCGGACAGCTGCAGTATAAATCTACGGCGGGCAGGGGGCGCTGCGGTTCTGACCAGACGTGAACTCTACGTCCCATTCACCGTGCGCCCCCGCCCGATCTTCACCGCAATGTGCTGCCCTGCCGCCTCTATGACGGCAGAGCACTGTGAGCCGGGCAGGAGCAGTTTTCATTGGCTCCTGGCCCTGTCATTACTGTAAGCCAATCCCATTGGCTTACATTGAGTGACAGGGTCAGGAGCCAATGTAAGCGGCTCCTGACTGGCGCACAGTGCTCTGCCGTCATAGCGACGGCAGAGAGAGCAGCCTGCGGCGGGGACAGTTCGACGTGACCGGTGGATTTTAGCGGCGATTTGGAGGGAAGCGGTGGTTTACTGGACTAGCACCCTCTGGTCCTTAAGGCCCCCTTAAGAGGGTGCTGGTCCCGAAGTGGTTAAAGAGAAGCTGTCAGCCATACTATCTCAGGAAAAAAAACAACACATATATAAATAGATAAATACTTGCTCTACTTACATAACATATGTATTGCACTGTCCATGTTTTGATTTTAGTGATTTTTCTACAGTAAAAAAAAAAAAATCCTCCTTAGCATTTCCCATTTTAAGTGTGGCTATTTTGAAGCCAATTCTGATGTCATTTTCTCCCTTAGTCTCCTCTGCCTGATTTGCCCACCTTTCACTATAGAAAGTGTATTGTCTCAGCATGAGAAATTTTGGCCAATCAGAGAGGAACAGAGGCGTGGGAGGGGAAAACAGGAGGGAAAGTGGCTTTAGCCAATCAGGCTGCATTAGTTAAGTCTGAGGGGGAAGTACAAAAGCAAAAAAAAGGTCAACCCAGCATGCCCTGCAACTTCCTCTGTGTACCAAATAAGAGTCAGGTAAACTGGGGAATGATCATTTACCAACAAGAAAAGTAATTTTAACTTTGGGATTGCCTGGCTAGAATCATTATTACTTGCTTACCAGATAAAAATAAAGATTTGATTTTTTATTTTATGCCCAACAGTTAATCTAAGTGACAAGACAATGTCGGCGCTATATAAATACTAAATAATAATAAATAATAATAGGGCAGCCTCCTTATTTCTCTCACTTAGTTGTGCTTTAAAAACAATAAAGGTAACATTACTGAGATCTGATCCAACATCATCTAGGGAAATAAGCAAGGCTGTATATGATTTATATTAGGTAGATGTTGAACATGTATTACATCTGGTATGTACGACTGCCTCAAGGCTTAGTTCACCACAACATATGCTTGTCTAAAGGGTGTGGCCCAGACAGTCGACTAAACATACATCTATGCCTGTTACACTGCACTAGTGTCACACCTGGCAGCTCTCCATTTGCTGGAGGCAGTAGGGGATATTTTGGTAGACACAGGACTCCACCTGTCGTAACCACACAGCCCCAGTCTGGTGGATGCATTAGTGCTGAAGAGAGTGGGTGATAACATGGGAAATACACAAGCACAACTTCCTCTAACTCTGGCAGCAGAAGAGCCTAATGCTGGGAATACACGGCTAGATTTTGAGCCATTAACCATTTCAACCCGAAGGGTTTTTTTACCCTAAGGGCTGGCTCACACGGGCGTCTGCTGAGCTTTTGCTTGGCATTGCGTTCAAACGCCAGCGTTTAAACGCCAGCGTTTGAAAAGCGTTCAAGGCTAGCAGTTCTGGTCTCTGCTATTGTTTCCTCGCGTTTACTGCCTCTGAAAGCAGCATGTTGCTTTTGAGACTAGACGCAACGCTGTGATCTACTGCTAGGCTTTCATGAAAGCCTGCAAAAGCCAGCATTAAACGCTCCCATTCACTTGCATGGGATGGCAGTAGATCCCAAAAAACGCTGCGTCTGAAACGCTGCGTTAAACGCCACAAAAACGCCCGTCTGAACCAGCCCTTACTGACGAGCGATTTTCACCTTTCAGTGCTCATCCCTTTCATTTGCCAATAGCTTGATCACTACTAATCACAATGAAATGATCTATATCTTGTTTTTTTCACCACCAATTGGGCTTTTTGGGGTCGATATTTGTTTTCGGTAATTACTTTATTTTCTATGTATTTTAACCTGCCTGGCGTTCTATTAAGATCGCCAGGCAGGCTGCGGGAGGGTTTTTTTTGAATAAAAAAAAAACTATTTCATGCAGCCAACTGAAAGTTGGCTGCATGAAAGCCCACTAGAGGGCGCTCCGGAGGCGTTCTTCCGATCGCCTCCGGCGCCCAGAATAAACAAGGAAGGCCGCAATGAGCGGCCTTCCTTGTTTTGCTTATATCGTCGCCATAGCGACGAGCGGAGTGACGTCATGGACGTCAGCCGACGTCCTGACGTCAGCCGCCTCCGATCCAGCCCTTAGCGCTGGCCGGAACTTTTTGTTCCGGCTACGCTGGGCTCAGGCGGCTGGGGGGACCCTCTTTCGCCGCTGCTCGCGGCGGATCGCCGCAGAGCGGCGGCGATCAGGCAGCACACGCGGCTGGCAAAGTGCCGGCTGCGTGTGCTGCACTTTATTTGAGCCAAATCGGCCCAGCAGGGCCTGAGCGGCAGGCTCCGGCGGTACTGGACGAGCTGAGCTCGTCCAGACCGCCCAGCAGGTTAAAGGGAAAAACAAGGAAAAAAGGAAGAAAACAAACACTTACTCCAATTTCATCCCCTATAGTTTTAATATAAACACTGCTACTGTGCATAAATCCCACACATTTTATCTGCCTATTTGTCCTGGTTATCACAAGATTTTAATTATGTCCCTAGTACAAAGTATTGGTGACAATATATATCAGGTAGTCCTCGGTTAACAAGCGAGATAGGGACTGTAGGTTCATTCTTAACCTGAATCTGTTCTTAAGTCGGAACATTGTGCCATCTCTGTCCCCTGTACCTCCTCTGTGCCTCCCTGTACCTCCAGTGTCCCCCTCAGTGTCACCTCTGCTCTTTGCACCTGTTTATACAAGTTTAAAAGGCATTTGTTTAAAAATCGATTTTCTCAAAAACTACAAGTCCAATTTGAAAATTTTTTTGGGCTTGTTCCCATGGAAACAGAGAATCCATGCCGTTAGTATCGGTGGGTCGTATCGTATTCTTCTATAGTTGCAGACACAACGAATGGATACAAATTCAGAGTTCCAAATTCACATAAAAGACTGCCTGACATGTTTCACGGCCAAAAAGCCGCTTCCTCAGAGGCACACTGTATACAAACGTCAACGATGGACCCATGGCAAACATACCCGCATTCTGTATCCTATAGAGAACTGTGTTCAGCGGCAATTCCATGCTAAACATGGACTGCAAGAGACATTCTAATGAATGAACATTGCTTTTTAAACATCAGTAGCAGCTTTTCCGTCACTGGCGCAAATGTGCGCTAGATCCCACCGTGCAGGATCAGCTACACTCAGCCGTTCCCTGTCCCCCCGGCGTGGGTTAAAGCGCGACGCAATGATAAAACGCTGAGGAGCGCCACCGAAGGTTGCCAAGAATGCTTTTCCGCTCAGTAGCAGGAAAGCATTTGAAAGCGTCAGACGCCCGTCTGAACCAGCCCTTAGTTTCATTTTCAGGGTGCGAGTTGCAGCACGTTTTAACTTGCGCAATTTCCATTCCCTCCTACTAGGCTTTTTCAACACTAGTTTCAATTTCAAATGCTGAAGACGTGCTGAAGTTGTGCGAGAGGGATTCATAGCGCTAGACGCGTGACAATTTCTCTGTTTTCTCTATGGAGGAACGGACTGTGGAGCTGTAGATATGGAGAATGGCCGATAGTGTTGCATTATTGATGGATTGCTTAGCTGTGTGCTGTACTGAGCTGTACCAAGCCAGTTGCGGGGAGACAAATATTAGATCGGATCCGTGTCGAGATCTGATCGACTATCGAGTGGTGCAAAGCTGCTAACTGATAAACCGTCACCATCAGGTCGATATTGGTCATTATATTGGTCAGATATAACATTAGATGGCTTTTATAATTTTATATATAAATTTAGAATACAATCGCATGCATCGGTCTGAATGCAAAAAATGTCTGGTCTTATTAAAGTGGACCTGAACTCAGAGCTTTCTATCTGCTCTAAAAGATACGAACAGCATTATAACCTTTAAAGTGTACCAGAGACGAGACATACTTACCATTTTATACATACCAGGGGTTTCCTCCAGCCTCATGGGCAGGGATCGCTCGCCACGCCGCCATCCTCCGCTGCCTGCAGCTTCGGTACCGGGTCCCGTCACTACCTCCAGTCACGGCCATTTAGCGCCCTCTCCGTATCTCTGCGGCGCCTGCCGGAGAGATACGTAGAGAGCGCACTTCCTCCTGCACAGACTGGCCACGACTGGAGGAAGTTACCGGATCCGGTACTGGAGCTGCAGGCAGCGGAGGATGGAGGCGGGGGAGCGATCCATGCGCATGGGGCTGGAGGAAGCCCCTGGCAAGTAAAAAAAATAAAAAATAAAAAAAAACCAAAACTTTATTTTCCTCATCTCTGGTTACGTTTAAAGAAAAAAAACATCTCTGATACTAATCCTGCAATAAATCTGCAGTGTTTCTACTTCCTGCTTTCATGGAAGCAAATTCAAATGAGCTTATCTGCCGTGGCAGTAAGCTGACATGGGAGAGATAAAATTACAACTTGTGATTAGACGTAGAAGAGGGAAAATTAGATTTAGCTTTCTAAATACATACAGGGTGCATTTCTCTAGGTTTTCATTCTGGCCTGTGCAAGAGTTGAGGACCACTTTAATTTCAAATGCCTCAATGCGTACATAAGGTGGCGTAACAATCACCCTCGGAGTTCCCCAGCAACCAATGATCATGGAGGGCAGGTGGTTATCAAGTTTCGTATTGTACTGTATTAAAAAAATCCACGCTTTACTTCCGCTTGCGTAGTAATACTACACATGCAGAAGTAAGCTCCGAGGGCATCTTGTGGCTAAATAGTAAAATTACATCTGGAAATAATTTCCAGATAATGACTTTTTTTTACTGTTAAAATTAGTCCCTTACCTCCCACACTTACCAATAGCTACACAACTTTTTTTGTAAAAAAAGAAAAAAAAAAATACATAAATAGTTACCTTATGGACTGAACATTTTTAATATCTATGTAGTAAGGTATATTACTGTTTTTTAAATTATGGGCTTGTAAATAGTGATGGACGTAAAGCTGAAAAAAATGCACCTTTATTTCCAAATAAAATATATGCGCCATACATTGTGATAGGGACATAATTTAAACGGTGAAATGAACAGGACAAATGGGCAAATAAAATACATGGGTTTTAATTACAGTAGCATGTATTCATTTAAAACTAGAATGGCCGAGAACTGAGAAATAATGATTTTTTTCCATTGCTTTCTTAATCTTCTTGTTAAAATGGATTTAGAATAAAATTCTTAGCAAAATGTACCACTCAAAGAAAGCCTAAATGGTGGCAAAAAAACAAGATATAGATTATTTCAGTGCGATAAGTTGTGATAAAGTTATTGGCGAATAAATGGGAGGTGAAAGTTGCTCGGATGCATAAAATGAAACAACACTGAAGGCTGAAGTGGTTAAAGGGGCACTATGGCAAAAAAAAATTAAAATTTAAAAAACACGTGCAAAGTAGTATGTTTTTTCCAGAGTAAAATGAGCCATAAATTACTTTTCTCCTATATTGCTGTCACTTACAGTAGGTAGTATCAATCTGTCAGAGGTGACAGGTTTTGGACTAGTCCATCTCTTCATAGGGGATTCTCAGCAAAGCTTTTATTCTCTATAAAGAGATTCCCTAAAAAGAATTTAACCAATGATGCTGGCCAGCTTCTCTGCTCGCTCCAGTTTTTTGGCAGTTGGACAGAGCAACTGCCATTCACTAAGTGCTTTTGAAAATAAATAAATCCCTGAGAATCCCCTATGAAGAGATGAACTAGTCCAAAACCTGTCACTTCTGTCAGATTTCTACTACCTACTGTAAGTGACAGCAACATAGGAGAAAAGTAATGGCTTATTTTACTGTACTCTGGAAAAACATACTTATTTGTATATGTTTGCACATATATTACATTTTTAAATTTTTCCCCATAGTGCACCTTTAAAGAAAACCTGTAACATCAAAAAGTTCCCCTGGGAGGTACTCACCTCGGGAGGGGGAAGCCTCAGGGTCCCAATGAGGCTTCCCACGCCGTCCTCTGTCCCACGGGGGTCTCGCTGCAGCCCCCCGAACAGCGGCGATGTAAATATTTACTTCCCGGCTCCTGCGCAGGTACTGTGGCGGCTCTCCGCTCCGAAATAGGCGGAAATACCCAATCACCGTCGGGTCTGCTCTACTGCGCAGGTGCAAGTCTCCGGCGCCTGCGCAGTAGAGCGGACCCGACTGAGATCGGGTAGTTCCGCCTACTTCGGAGCTGAAAGCCGCCACAGCGCCCCCGCTGGAGTCTGGAAAGGTAAGTATTGAACAGGCTGTCGGATTTGTCGGGCCGCAGCGAGACCCCCGTGGGACAGAGGATGGCGTGGGAAGCCTCATTGGGACCCTGAGGCTTCCCCCTCCCGAGATGAGTACCCCCCAGGGGAACTTTTTGATGTTACAGTGTCTCTTTAACCAGCCGGGCGGTATGGACAAGCTCAGCTCGTCCATTACCGCTGGAGGCTGCCGCTCAGGCCCTGCTGGGCCGATTTGCATGAAATAAAAAGCAGCACACGCAGCCGGCACTTTGCCAGCCGCGTGTGCTACCTGATCGCCGCCGCAGCGCGGTGATCCGCCGCGTGCAGTGGCGAAAGAGGGTCCCCCCAGCCGCCTGAGCCCAGCGTAGCCGGAACAAACAGTTCCGGCCAGCGCTAAGGGCTGGATCGGAGGCGGCTGACGTCCATGACGTCACTCCGCTCGTCGCCATGGCGACGAGGTAAGCGAAGCCTCCTTGTTACTTCTGGTCGCCGGAGGCGATCAGATGAAGGCATCCGGAGCACCCTCTAGTGGGCCTTCAACTTTCAGTTGGCTGCATGAAATAGTTTTTTTTTTTATTAAAAAAAAAACCCTCCCGCAGCCGCCCTGGCGATCTTAATAGAACGCCAGGGTGGTTAAGTGACCTCATAAGACTCCTATACTCATGCTAGATTCTCTGGCCAAAACTGCCACAAACAGCTGCCTGGGCCAAGTTCTGCTTAGCGTGTGTACAAGGCTTTACAGAGCCGGTTATGCAGAAGTTCATTGTTTGATGATGAGAAATTATCTCAGAAGTCCCTTTCTCAGCTTGACTTACATGGCCTCTTAACCTACTTGCAAACCATTTTTATTTCTCTGACCAAACTGCGAACCGCGTCATCTGTTAAAGGAACACCATCATTAAGATGTAAAATACAGGTGTAAGCATACATAGAAGTACATTTCTCCCATATTAAAAATGATAGACTTTACTCCTATGCTGCTGCCATTTACAGTAGGCAGTAAAAATCTGACAGGTCCTCTGCATTCCATTCATGTCACAGGCGAAGTGTTAGTCGCGTTCCACAATCACTACTGTGCTTCCTCCGGCCGGAAGGAGAAGAGTGGTAGTGATTGTGCAACACTTTGCCTGTGACATAAATGGAACGCAGAGGATCCCATGGACTTATGGGCAAGTTAAAGCAGACCCAAACCAAACATTTTTTTAATTCAAAATATTTAGTTGCACCACTATGACACATACAAAGATAAACACTCCTTCAAGCCTATGAGCATATAAGTGCATGCTTTTCACCCTTCTCTTTTCATAACTAGGGTTATACAGGTGGCAGCCATTACTTCTAAGCTTAGTAGGAGGTTTTAGATCAGGGGGTGCGTTTGTCATCAGCTACCCTCCCTCACAGGGGCGTCGTCTATGTGAAATCTGAGATCACCCCCCCTGTGACATCATCAGTAGCAGCCTGTGTTTTGTTTTTTTATCTCCTCCACCAGTCTGCCGGATACAGTCCCAGCAATATAAAAGGAGGGGAGGGGTTCCTCCAATAAATGTAAAATATTTTATATTGGTCATCATGCAGCTGAAAAAAGGCTGCTATTATAATTTAGAAAATAGATTTTATTTCTGAAATCTTGTATTTTTAATTTGGGTCCACTTTAATCCCCTCATCTCCCGCAGTCACACCTGGTGTAATCAAACTTGATTACCATTTCAATTACGAAATCGTAGCTACTCGGGAGCCCATCACTGCAAATGATCAGCGATATTCAACAAAAGAAGAAAATGGTCGCGCATCTAACCAAGATGCACCCGACATTGCATAGGACCCCGAGAGAAGGCTGCACGAGACGTCCCTGCTACTGAACTGATGTCTCTCTCAATAAGAAAAGGGTAGGGTCCCCTAATAAGTTGATTATTGTGAAATGCATTAGTTCCAATGCACCTGTTCTACTGCAATGAGCACAGTTGTGCCTTTGAGAGGCTTATTAGCCCTATGCAATGTCAGGTGCATCTTGTTTAGATGCGCCACCATTTTCTTTTCTTTTGTTGAATATCACTGCAAATGATTAGCCACAAGAAATATATTTGTAGTCCATTTACTTCCTCCTCCTCCTCCACGCTTGCACTGTGTACACAAGGGTTAAGAAATATTTGACGGTCTCAAACACCTTTTTGGAAAGGACGATTGTTGTCAGATAAAAATCTACTAGTGTGAATTTAACAAGATTATAAGAAACATCTTTCGTCATCTTTTTGAGTCGTTGAGTAAATTTTTAACAAAGACTATCTGCTGATCGGTCATTGATTTTTGAAGGTGGCCATACATCCAGCGATGATGGACAGATTCGACCACGAGACAAATCTCTATGATCAAATCTGATTAGAGCGAGATCTTTCGGCTGCCCATACAACGCAGGTTGATTCCCGATAATTTTCAGCATGAAATCTCTCGGGGGTCATCCAAATCCAACGCTCCCCCCCAGTGCATAAATGTACCCCGCCGTGTATGCATTTATACATTACCTGTCCTATGTCGCCCGCCATGCAGTGCCCCGTGGTATACGCGGCAGCGTGTATAGCGCTAATGGAATGGCAGGATACCGAAGAAAGATGGTGGGGGACACAGGACAGGTAATGTATAAATGCACACATGGGGGGACATTTATACACTAAGGGTTTTTTTTAGGCTCGCCCCCGATATCACTTGCCGTTACTGCCACGCACCTGATTGATCGCGATGGCCCGACATCTTGCAGCATGTCCGACCGATACATGCAACCAATTTCGGCACGATCATGGTTGATCAGGCGCGCTCATGGTGGCACTGATTTTTTTTAATCAATCATATTTTTATTGAAAGCAAAAAAAAATATCATACATAATAAATCAATGTATAGCAGTATAGAAAATAGAGGCAGCCTTGAGGGAGCGAACTGGACGAAGGTGTAGCACAGATTTTCATCCAATTCGATGATCATCAGCGAATCAGCTGATCGATGACCGAGTCGAGAGATGTGCTGCCACTTTTAGTTTCAAAATACTTTTATTTGACACGCGTACACAGCTTAACCCTCTGGGGGATAATCCCGAGCTGAGCTCGGGGTAAGCCGCCACAGAGGATTTCTCAGGCCCTGGTGGGCCGATTTGCATAATTTTTTTTTTGTTGCACGCAGCTAGCACTTTGCTAGCTGCGTGTATATACCGATCGCCGCCGCTCCGCGCTGATTCGCCGCTACCCACCGTGCCGCGCCGCTCCCCCCCCCCCCCCAAGACCCCGTGCGCAGCCTGGCCAATCAGTGCCAGGCAGCGCTGAGGGGTGGATCGGGACTTCCTCTGACGTCACGACGTTGTTGACGTCGATGACGTCATCCCGATCGTCGCCATGGCGACGGGGGAAGCCAAACAGGAAATCCCGTTCTGAACGGGATTTCCTGTTTGCTTTGATTGCCGGAGGCGATCAGAGGGGGTGGGGGGATGCCGCTGCACAGCGGCAATCATGTAGCTAGCGCTAAGCTAGCTACATGATTAAAAAAAATAATTTTAAAAAAAATGTGCTGCGCCGCCCCCTGCCGATATTGTATCCCCCAGGAGGTTAACTCAGTGGCGATAAAATGAAGGTTATAATTATTAGTTCAGCAAATAGCCATCTGTAAATATCACAACAGAACTCAAAGGCTTTTGAGCAGAGCAGATCGTCCAAATGATGGTGCCATCATGCAAGAAAAATTACTGTAAATACAAATGTACAGGTGAAACTCGGGAAATTAGAATATCGTGCAGAAGTTAATTTATATTAATTCAACTGTAACAAGAGGGATAGGGAGGCTGTCATATTTATTTCCTTTAAACAATACCAGTTGCCTGGCTGTCCTGCTGTTGCTCTGCCTCTAATACTTTTTGCCATAGACTCTGAACAAGCATGCAGCAGATCAGGTGTTCCTGACATTATTGTCAGATCTGACAAGATAATTTGCATGCTTGTTACTGGTGGGATTCAGACACTACTGCAGCCAAATAGATCTCCAGGGCTGCCAGGCAACTGGTATTGATTAAAAAGAAAAAAATATGGCAGCTTCCATCGCCCTTTTGTTACAGTTGTCGGCAGACCCTCCTGGCGGTATGAAAAATTCCGCCAGGAGGCAGCGCGGCAGTTTTTTTTTTCTAAAATCATGTAGCGAGCCCTGCCGCTGCTCAGCGGCATCCCCCCGCTTCGATCGCCTTCGGCAATCTCCAATCAGGAAATCCCGTTCAAAGAACGGGATTTCCTGGAGGGCTTCCCCCGTCGCCATGGCGACGGGGCGGGATGACGTCAGCGACGTCGTGACGTCATTGGGAGTCCCGATCCACCCCTCGGCGCTGCCTGGCACTGATTGGCCAGGCAGCGCACGGGGTCTGGGGGGGTGGGGGGGGGGGGGTTACCGCCAGGAAGGTTAAAGCAGACCCTAACTCAGAACGTCCTCTCTGCTGTAAAAGATATGCAACATCACCATAACCTTTAAAGAAAAACATTTCTTTGTTACAGCTGATACAAATGTTGCAAATAATAAGCATATCCACTTCCTGCTTTTATGGAAGTAGACATATTGTTAACATCCTATGTTTACCAATTAGCTTCTCTGCTGTGGTAGTCAGATGACACAGGTGAGAGATCAAATTACAGTTGTGATTAGTCACAGATGAGGGGGAATGAGAGAGTAAACTCTCTAAATACATACAGGGTGCATTTCTCTATGTTTTCCTGTTGTCCTGTGCAAGAGTTCAGGTCCACTTTAAATGGCCTCATGCTAGGTACAGGATGCGGTTTTTTTCTGTTCAATTTTCCATTTAATCGATTTTCAAATCGTTTTTCCGCTTGATTCTCTTATATTTTCTTATCCATATCCATTCACTTCTGTGAGAAATCGGCCAGAAAAACGATCGAAAATATCAGACATGACGGAAATTATCTATCGAACCATCTAACTCAAAATTGTGAAGTCGTGGAGTCGGAGGTTTCAATAAAGTGAGTCGTCGGATGATTTTTGAACCAAATCCATAGCTTTTGTCAAAATTAGACTTAGGGCCCGTTTCCACTTGTGCGGTGCAGAATTGTTGCGGAAATCGCAGAAAGGAATTTGCATGCGGATGCAAATTGGTTAGCATTTGTATGCAAATCTTACTGCAAATTCGCATAGGTTTGTATGTATGTGAATTTAACCATCAGTGCCTGTACATCGGTTTTAAGCAAAATCGTATGCAAATTTGCAGTAAAATTCGCATACCAAAACCGCATGCGAATTTCCTATTAAATACATTGTATGCGAATCGCCTAGCGCTGCGCAGCGAGCGAATTCTGATGGCTCTGCCGTGCAGATTTTTCCTGCACACAAAACTGCAAAGAAATCCTGACAAGTGGAAACAGCCCCATCCACTTGTATTGCCTATACGAATTTGCGATAGTGGAAACGGGCCCTAAGGAGTCGGAGTTGGAGCAATTTTGGGTACCTGGAGTCGGAGGTTTCATAAAATGAGGAGTCGGAAGATTTTTTTTACCGACTCCACAGCCCTGGTTCCCAGCATCAGTATGGTTCAGAATTACGGACATAAATGAACTTTTGCATGCTATTCTAATTTTTCACCTGTACCTGCTGTCACTCTTCCCTTCTTCCTAGTAAGGTGCTCCTGCATAGACAGGTTTAGGACTGGTCATTGCAGCGATCAGCCTGCGCCTGAGAGGGTTAAAAAGGGAGGAGGGGTAAGCTTGGGAACACTCTACAAGCTGAGCTAAAGTGACGCCAGGAGGGGGAGGAGGCAGAGAAACATTGTGTGTAATTCCTGATCTCTGTAGTAGAGCATTGCTGCAGAGAGCTTGTATGCAGGTAGCCCCATGAGTCACAGGATATGGGAAATAATGTCACTGTATTTACACACTGATGGGTGACAACACTGGTGGATGGCTGGGGAGGGGGAGTCACTCCAAACACCGTATTAGGTAATAACATTCCTGATGGGAGAACAATGCTATGCAAGGGGGCGGAGCTACAACGCCCAGAAAGTTCCTCAACTTCAAACCTCTCATTCCTCCTGACACACCCGCCCGCAGCACTTCCAGCCTGGGTCACAAATATTTACATGGTGGACCTGCTGTGACACAGTTTGGGCGTCTGACGGATCGGCTGACTTCATCACACAACCCGAAAGTGAATCCATAACTTTGTAGTGCAGCCATTTTATGAAAAAAAAATTCCACAACGTTATTCTGATAACTGAAACTGTAAAGTTTATATACTGGGGGTACAGATTGCTCCATTCAAGCAGACCTGAACTGAGAACGTCCGCTCTGCGCTAAAAGATACACAACAGCATTATAACCTTTAAACAAAAAGCATGTCTTTGTTACAGCCGATACACATCCTAAAATAAATATGCACTGATTCTAATTCCTGATTCATGGAAGCAGACATTTTGTTAACCTCTTGTGCTTTCAAATGAGCTTATCTGCCGTGGCAGTCGGCTGACACAGGAGAGATCAAATTACAACTTGTGATTAGACACAAATGATGAATTAAAGTGCACCAGAGCTGAATAATACAAAGTTTAATACATACCTGGGGCTTCCTCCAGCCCCATCCGATCTGATCGCTTCCATGCCGGGGACCGGGACGGACCTGCGGCGAACGGCTGCGGGCAGAGCTGCGGCGAGGGACGTCCTGGGAGCTTGAAGCTGGAGGAAGCCCCCGGTAAGTACCACTTATTTTACCATTTCTCCCCTGATGACTCCTTTAATGTCAGATCTGACAAGACTAGCTGCATGCTGGTTTCTGGTGTTATTCAGAAACTACTGCAGAGAAATAGACCAGCAGGGCTACCAGGCAACTAGTATTGATTAAAAGGAAATAAATATGGCAGCCTCCATATACCTCTTACTTCAGTTCCCCTTTAATTCAGACTGGCCGCGACTGACTGAAGTGACAGGACCCGGGACCGGAGCTGCAGACAGCGGCGTGGGAGCGATCCGAGCGGATGGGGCTGGAGGAAGCCCCAGGTATGTATAAAAAAAACCTCTCTTTTATTCAGCTCTGGTTTCCTTTAAACGGACTAAACTCTAAATATTTACAGGGTGCATTTCTCTATGTCTTCCTTCTGTCCTGTGCAAGAGTTCAGGTCCACTTTCACTACATAGGGCGCCATTAAAACACCATTCAAGGTGCAGTAGGGCTCAATTCACAAAGCAGTACCGCATGCAAAAAAGCAGAAACCAACAAAATTTAAAAAGTGAAAGAATACCAGAGCTGAGGGACTCAATGAAATGTGAAAAGTGAATGTTATGTATGCCTTCCATTCCTCTCCATCTCTCAACGTTCTCCTGTGGTAAGCCCCATTCGGATGGCTGACCCCAGTGACTCAGGTAATCTCTGACCTGGACATACTGCGCCGTTCCTGCACAGAGTACGTCTTTTCAGCACCCTTAGGGCCCGTTCACACTTAAAATCGCAGAACGCCGGCGATTACCACCGGCGTTTTGCGGGAGTGATTTTCCCGCGATTAGTGCGGAAAAATCACTGGATACTGCGGCGGTTTTGGAGCGATCGCGATTAGCGTGCTATGCACGCTAATGACAATCGCAAATCGCGGAACGCTCGTCGCCGGCAAAACGCGGTTACCACTAACCGCAACAGTGAGAACACTGCCACTCGCTACATTGTGTAGCGGTTCTTGCAGAACCGCTAGCGGTTGGCCGTGAGCGGGAATCGTGCGATTCCCGCTCAGGTGTGAACGGGCCCAAATGCTGCGCTTATTGCCGTCACCGCACAGACGCCAGCGCTCACCCCCGCTCCTGCGACACGGCGCACACACTCCAAGGTGAAGTCGCTAGTCTGTGCTGTGGAGACACGCTGGCACCTGTGTGGAGACGGCATTGAGCACGGCCACAAGAGTCCTGAACGAACATACTGATCATGAATGGCGCGGTTTGTCCGGGTCATAGGTTACCTGAGCCGCCCATCGAAACAAACGGGGCTTGCAACAGGAGAATGGTGAGTGATGAAGGGGGAAGGGAAGGCATGGCAAGTATCTACTAACAACACCCCACACATAACATATGCCCATTTCCCCAGAGTCCTTCAGCTCTGGAACGACGGCGGGACTTTTGCAGGAGCAGGGTGAGCAGTTTTTTCATTTTTATCCTGAACCCAGATTTCCCAGCGCCTTAATTACATGCTGGGTCCCCAGTTTCAATCCAGCCAGGGCACTATCTGCAAGGAGTTTGTATGTTCTCCCGTGCCTACGTGCCTCCCCCTAAATTGGCCCTAGACTACAATGAACATATGACAATGGTAGGGATTCGATTTTAAACTCCTGAGGGACAGTTAAGGTACCCATACACTCATCGATTTTCCCCATTCGATTCCTTGCAGATTTGATTCATCTGCTGGGAATCAATTCCCCAAAATATCAGATGGATTGATTTTGAGGGTGCTAATCTACTTTAGGGGGACCCAGTAGGAAACATCATAAGGGAAATCAGCCAACACGATTGGGTGGACAGCACCCTTCTGAACTGATAAATTTCCAATAGGTTGTAGTAAACTACACCCACACTACTTGGCCAATTACAATACTTGGAGAACTGTTACCTATGAGTGTCCCTGCTGGAACCCCTATAGTAGACTAGCACCAAATTGTTGGGCATAGTTTATTACAACCTATGGCTGGGTAGTATACTGGTCAAGGGCACCGCCTTTGACATGGGAGACCAGGGTTCGAATCCTGGCTAGGGTCAGTACCTATTCAGTAAGGAGTTCAAAGCAAGACTCCCTAACACTGCAGGGTGGACTCTTGAGCGCTTCCCAGTGGCTGCAACTCTTAAAGGAATACTTAAGTGGAAAAAAAAAATGATCTTTACTCACCCAGGACATCCCTCAGCCCCCTGAAGCTGGATGGTGCCCTCGACAGGACGATCGGAGCGGGACTGCGAGGGCACCATCCAGCTTCAGGGGGCTGAGGGATGCCCCGGGTGAGTAAAGATCTTTTTTTTTTTTTTCACTTAAGTATTCCTTTAAGCGCTTTGAGTCCAACAGGAGAAAAGCGCTATACAAATGTTTGGATTCTTATCTGCAGCTCGAGAGGGTGCTATCCACACAATTTCCCTATAAAGTTTACTGCTGGGTCCCCTAAACTAGACTAGCGCCCAATTTGGCTGTACGATCAACCATTTGATTTTTTTATCAAACCAAGAGAGAATAGAGTGTGTTCCAGTATGCCCAAATCGATGAAAAGTGGCTGATATATCAAATAGACCAGCTTAGTCGATCCAGCAGGATATTGGTCGATCACACAGAAATCAGCTAATGTTCATATGTCATGCGATCGACTCTGAATCCATTTTTGCATTAAGTCACATCATCAGTCAGGTCAATTAGCAAAGGTAAATGCATAGTATATCGCTTATAGTGTGTGTGGGCCACTGATCGACTTTCGCCCAATAAAGATGACCGCTAAGCGATCTAAATCACAATTGTAGAACTCTTACCATTCTGATTCAATCGACAGAAAAATAAATCATGATCCAACAGGTGTATGAGCAACTTAAAGTGCAAGGACAGCTTTAGCGGCAATACTAGATATACTGTGTACAGCACTGTGGAAGAGGTCAGCACTAAGATCAGTGGATAGAACACAGTATAAAAACTAAACCTAAATATATATATTTTTTCTTTTATCCCCCTAACACTTTTCTTCGGGGTCACCAGAAGTGATCCTGGTACTCTATACTAGTGAGAAGCTCAATTCCTAACCTGTCCAGAAACTACAGGAGGGGAAGGGAGAGTTCAGGAAACTTTAAAACTTTAACTGGAAGTTCTTTTCCATCGCAGAAGTTCCAAAAGTGCATGAAATTTAGTTCCAGGCTGTCAGTGAGTGTCTGGCTTACCTGACGTAGCGTTCTGCCCTCTCCAACGGGAAATCTACGGCCGACGCACGCAAGCCTGCCGAGAATTCCTCTCTCCCCAGGTCTGGGTGTTGCTGGAGGAAACAGGATGAGACTGGCAGTTCCTGCCCGCAAGCCCCGCCCCCTGATGCTAGGCGAGAGCCACGCCCCGCAGCTGACCTTCCCTGCTTATCTCTTCGCAGGGAGCCGCAGAGAGCGCTGAGCCGCGCACACCTGTTGAGTGGGGGGGAGGAGCTGCTGCTGCCATATGTGCAGAATGACCAGCAGACCTCAGTAACTACAGTGTGTGGAGAGAATTTTATTATTTATTTCCCCCTGTAAGTAACTCACAGGGTGTGTGAAAAACAGCTGGCTGCAGCAATGCTTTACTGCTGTGCAGAGATAAGGAATTCCTCTGCCTTCTCCTCCCTTTAGCTCAGTGATCACTACAAGTCCCACAATGCATTGGCCTTTATAAATCATGAGTGTGGCTGTTAGACTCCTGCAATGCACTGTGGGATTTTTAGTTCCTTAAAGAAAATATGTAACAAAAAAACCTCCCCTGGGGGGTACTCACCTCGGGTGGGGGAAGCCTCCGGATCCTATTGAGGCTTCCCCCATCCTCCTTGGTCCCACAGTGGCGGCGAAAATCCTCCCGAAGCGGCGGCGATGTAAATATTTACCTTTTGGCTCCAGCGCAGGAGCAGTATCCGCTCCTTCTCACGGAGATAGGCAGAAATAGCCGATCCCCATCGGGCAGCTCTACTGTGCAGGAGATCGACTATTTTCGCCTATCTCGGTCAGAAGAGCTGCAACAGCGCCCCCGCTGGAGCCTGGAAAGGTAAATATTGAACAGGCTGTCGGATCTGTCGGGCCGGCTTTGAAGGGCTGCAGCGAGACCCCCGTGGGACGCAGGAGGACGGGGGAAGCCTCATTAGGATCCGGAGGCTTCCCCCTCCCGAGGTGAGTACCCCCTCAGGGGACGTTTTTCTTGTTACAATGTCTCTTTAAGAGACCACAGAGGCATGTCCTGTGCATAATGACATGCCTCTATTCCCCTCCCCGGTCTCCTGTGCCCCCATGTAAAAAGCACCTGGCTAGCGACAGTCTCCTTGTCCCTCGCTGTCTATTTACCTTCTGTATGTCATTCAATGCGTGCTCCCCCGCCTCTGTCCCTGCCCGCCTGTGAGGGGCTTCCTCTAATCGTAAGCTGAGCCACAATCTGGGAGGTACTCTTCCTGGGCACGGCTTAGCTTCCGCGTGGAGGAAGCCCACTGGAGGCGGGCAGCGGCAGGGAAGCGCGCATTGAATGACATATAGAAGGTAAATAGATGGCTAGCAACAAGGAGATTGTCGCTAGTCGGGAGCTTTTTACATGCGGCACAGGAGACCCGGAGGGGGGGAGGGGGCATAGAGGCAGCAATAGCGAGACCCAGAGGAATGTGATTATGCACAAGACAAGCCTCTGTGGTCTCTTAAAGGGACACTGTATGGGGGGGGGGGGGGGGTCGGGGGAAAATGAGTTGACCTTACCCGGGGCTTCTAATGGTCCCCCGCAGACATCCTGTGTTGGCGCAGCCACTCCCCGATGCTCCAGGCCCCGCCTCCGGTTCACTTCTGGAATTTCAGACTTTAAAGTCTGAAAACCACTGCGCCTGCGTTGCCGTGTCCTCGATCCCGCTGATGTCACCAGGAACATTCTGCGCAGACACAGACCATACTGGGACTGCACAGTACACTCCTGGTGACATCAGTGGGATCGAGGACATGGCAACGCAGGCGCAGTGGTTTTCAGACTTTAAAGTCTGAAATTCCAGAAGTGAACTGGAGGCGGGGCCGGAGCATCAGTGAGTGGCTGCGCGGGCACAGGATGTCTGCAGGGGACCATTAGAAGCCCCGGGTAAGTTCAACTCAATTTCCCCCAACCCCCCCTACAGTATCCCTTTAAGATTTCAAATACCCGCCTCAGGTTCTCTTTGACAGCTGGAGAGCCAAGTTTGCAGGTTTGCAGTTGAGTTTAGCTCAACTTATGATCCCAAGACTTCCTTCTCCTTTTTTAACCCTGTCAGACACAGACTGAGGGCTGGAATGACCGGCAGATAACCTGTCCAGACAGGAGCAGCTTGCTAGCAAGGGAGGACTGCAGCGTGCCAGCCAGGTATATTTGTAGTTACAGGATGCAAGAGCCTAATAAAGTAATATATTAATGCCCACCAGCAGCCTCTTCCAAGTCACCAGAGTTCGGCATTAGTGCGCAGTCATGGCATCATGCGCAGTGCACTCTTGGCTGTGCACTGTAGGACGCGCACAGCCAGACCCGCGCCTGCCCATCAATGCCAGACGCTGGCGAACCCAGAAGAGGCTGCCGGGGGGGCATTTAGGTAGGATTGGAAGGCCAGAGAGGAGAACAGGGGGAGCGGTGGGCATCACAACAGCTGCCAGTACATGCCTGCTCCCCCCTGTTCTCAGACTTTTTTTTCAAATAGTGAAAAAAACTTTTTTTTTAATTTTTTTTTTTGTTTCATGTAAAGCTACCAGAGTGGTAGCTACATGAAATACCACTAGAGGGCACATGTGTCCCTCTAGTCCGATCGCCGCCGGCAACAATAGCAAACAGGGGAACGCGTATATAACGCGTTCTTTTGGCTTCTTCTGTCACCATGGCGACGATCGGCATGACGTCATGGACGTCAGCCGACGTCCTGACGTCAGGCGCACTCGATCCAGCCCATAGCGCTGCCCGGAACTCATTGGTCCGGGCAGCGCAGGGCTCTAGTGGGCCCTCTTCTGCCGCTGCGTGCGGGCGATCGCCGCAGGGCGGCGGCGATCAAGCTGTGCGCGCAGCTAGCAAAGTGCTAGCTGCGCGCACAGCACTTTACATTGTGAAAATCGCCCCACCAGGGGCTGAGATATCTCCCTGTGCGGCATAGCCCGAGCTCAGCTCGGGCTTACCGCCAGGGAGGTTAAAGTACATCTGAAAGAGTAAATCTGTAGTGATTATGGAAAAAAAATAGAGAGGGAAGGCTCTGCGTCCTATAAAGCCTTCCTGTTCCTCTCTCCGTTCCTGTTTTTCAGCGCTGCCACTCCAGTTCAAATCCCCCTCCACCCCCCCCCCCCCCCACCCCACAGGAGGCTTCAGAGGCATTTGTTTCCGAGTGCTCCTGAAGATGGGCAGCTTTGTACTGCACAGGCAGAGTGGCACGGGCAGTATGGAGCGGCCGTCAGAGACATGAGTGTTCCCAGGGGCTCACTGAGCTATTTTCAACCAGTTAGCCGAAGACAGCTAAAAGTGGTGACAGTGCTGAAACATGTGGACGGTGAGAGGAAAGTCTTTAGGACCCAGAGCCTTCCCACTCCATAGGTAAGTATCTTAAAGAGGAACTCCAGTGAAGATAATTAATAAAAAAGTGCTTCATTATTACAATAATTATGCATAAATGATTTAGTCAGTGTTTGCGCAGTGTAAAAGCTTTCCTCTCCCTGATTTACATTCTGACATTTGTCAAATGGTGACATTTTTACTGCTGGCATGTCAGTGGAAAGAAACGCTGCTTGCTTTTTTTGCAGTTGGAAACAGCTGTTATTTCCCACAATGCAACAAGGCTCCCACAGTGTGATGTCAGTACCTCCAGTGCTGCGAGGCGCTGACATTTGTGGGAGGGGCTTCACCACAATATCAGCCATACAGCGCCCCCTGATGATCTGTTTGGGATGAAGTTCAATTCTTGGTTACGGTTTCTCAGGTGGTAGCATGAAGGCGCACGGCCAGGAGCGCTCTATGCGTACACACGACAGCACAATAACATCATCGTGCTGTTGTGCACATGCACAGAGCTGTCTTATCACTAACTGTCCCTCAGAGGGGCTCACAAACTAATCCCTACCATAGTCATATGTCTGTATGTATGTATTGTGTAATGTGTATCATAGTTTAGAGCCAATTTAGGCGGAAGCCATTTAACTTATCTGTATGTTTTTGGGATGTGGGAGGAAACCGGAGTGCTTGAGGAAACAGACACAGGGAGAACGTACACACTGTGCAGATAGTGCCCTGGCTGGGATTCAAACCAGGGACCCAGCGCTGCAAGGTGAGAGTGCTAACATCTATACCACGGTGCTGGCTGTCCTGCTGATCATCTATCTCTAATACTTTAAAATGCCCATACATTACTTGATTTAACCTGCTTGATCGACCATTCGATTTAACCCACTTGCCCCATTTAAAGAGAATCTGTGTTGAAGAAATGTTATATAAATAAACAGATCAGCTTGTTCAGGAACATCTCCTAGCCCCCCTCTGACATTTTTGCCGCTCTCCACCGCAACATTGGCAATAAAATAACAGTTTTATAAACTGTTTTGGAAACAGTAAAGATGGCCACCGAAACAGGAAGTATACAGAAAAGAAACAGGATGTATACTGCCTTATGTTTGCATGACAAGTTTTTATTATTACACAGTGAATGCAGCCTTCAGATGTTATGTGCAAGTTTAGAAAAAGTTGTACTTTCTGCCTCTGCAGCTCTGTGCCACTGAAGCGTGACAAGAATCCTCAGACTCCTTTATAAACACAGCGGTTTCGTCTGAGCTAGGAGTCTGAGCTCTGCACTTGTGTCTGGGTAACAAATCGTCAGCATGTGGACAGGCAGCTCCCTCCTCCCACAGCCTCACAGACACGCTGAGACTGAAAGCAGTGACCTGTCTGAGTGAGAAATAAACACACAGGAGTGAGCCTCGAGGGGGCGTGCATAATTTGTACCTATCACAGCAGAGGCAGCTCTTTCCTCCCTGGGTCGACAAAGCTTGACAAAGAAAAGAAGATAAGATATATTAGAGAAACAGTGCAACTAGAAAAGGCTGCAGTAAGCCAGAGCACATTAGAACAGGTATAGGAACTTTTAGGATAGGAGAAATAAGGCTGCAAATTTTGTTATAGAGTCTAACTTGCCCCACTTAACGTCACATTAACCCTCCCCTACCTGTCCTGAACACTAACTGATAAGCCCACTGCTATCGCTTAAAGGATCACTAAAATCATAACATGTAAACGCACACAGATAAGAAGTACATTTCTTCCAGAGTAAAATGAGCCATAATATTCACTACAGAAATTAGAACCCACAAACTTGCTATTCAGTCCAATCCACCAACAGCTATACCATGTTAGGAAAAATCGTCTCTAGGGACTACGATCATCGATCCCAAAATAGATTAATTCACAAACAAAGGAAGAAAGTAGTCCCCTTAATATCTATCAATAATGGTACTCAAGCCAGGGCCGGGCCGAGGCATAGGCTGGAGAGGCTCCAGCCTCAGGGCGCAGTGTAGGAGGGGGCGCACAATTCATTCAGCTGTCGCTCCTAATTGTGTTTGAAGCAGAAAGAAATAAGAAAAGGAGATACATGGAAGTGAGTACAAGCCAGATATATAGAGATTAAGGTGTTGGGGCCCTGGGGTGCCTGTTAGTCTAATAGCAATCAGTGTGTGACAGCTGGGGTGGGAGGGATGGAGGGGCGCACTTTGGTGTCTCAGCCTTGGGTGCTGGAGGACCTTGTCCCGGCTCTGACTCAAACCACAGTAATTCTCAATAATAAATTCATATTTATTGCTAGATTCAAACAACATGATAGTTAAAAACAATTAACAACAACAAAGAGGATCCCCTGGCCTCTTACCATCCAAATTCCCTTGTAGTGTAATACAATAAATTCACAGATCCGCTCAGTACAAATGGGACCAAGGGTCGTTAGTGCGCTGATCCAATGGGCATGTTTAAATAAACAGCCACTTTAATATATTGAATAAACAAGCTTAATAGCTGTATCAGCGTGACCAATGACCCAGGGAACCCAAAGGTTCGAAAACAGTATGACAATTACTGCTGGTTAAGGACATGTGCAAAAATACAAATGCATAAGGTGCTGTAAAATACAGTTGATGTAAGGTCATATATTAGACAAAAAATGTGAACCACAATGCCCAGTCGAAGCTGCGCATTTAGGCAGCTAATCGTGACGGCGTCCGTGGGGCACCCCATTCCCTTGCCTGACATTCCGAGATTCTGGTAAGCTCCAAGCCCTGTCTATTTTCTCACTACTTAGCACTGCGTTGCTCTTTACCTGCTTCTCACTATTTTGCACATCTGCTTATATCCTTTCACATTTGTCTATATCCTTTTTGGATGGGTGGAACTCTTATCTCATCCTCGTTATTTGCACTATGCACTTTACTTATTGTTGCACTTTTTGCACATGCTTGGCTGACAGCTTGCCAAGGGATCTTTGATCCCTGCTACATACACTGTCATACTCCGTTAGCCCACACTTGTGTATTTATTTAGGAGTTGTTTGCAGGCTTTGTGGCTATATGAATTATTTTGTTTATTTATCAATATTATCATGTACCTTATGATCTACTGTTTTTAGTGTTTTTAATTTTGTATGCTGAATAAAATTTGTTGATTATTGATTATTCAATTGAGTGGTGCGGTCTTTAGGGAACTACTTTTCTTCTTGTTTTGTACAATTGATATACGTTTGGTTCCTTTCTGCACGCTCTGCTAATTACCCATATTCATGGTAGAGTGGATGGTGCTTGCCCGATTTGTGTGTGTTTATTCACTTACATGTATTCCACATGCTTATCACTACATCCAGGGGAGCGGTAATCCCCGTCCGCATACCGCTTGCGTTAATTTTTATGAATTGACATTTTGTTACATTTCCGCATAGAATCACTGCACAAGGCGGTAATTTATCGCTCTGCTCGGGAAGTCAGCTTTGCATGCGGAAACAGCCTTTATGAATATACATTTTGCTCAGTGCTCGGTAAAGTTGGCTGTTTGTAGCATTTCCGCATGCGGGAACGCTTTATGAATGATAGCCATTGCAAAAAATGAGCCGCTGGCAATACTATAGCCAAGCACCCATTAATGAAGTACTGCCGGTAAAGCCGGTCATCGCTACAGTCCCCGCCACTAGCAGAAGTCCAGCGCCCAAATTACACACAGCGGCTCTTTTGGTGCCCAATTCCCCAGGCATGCTTTGCACCCAATCTACTGCATCTGCCTCCCTTAAGGTCACACTAAGCCGCCCCCCCCCCCCCCCCCCCCCAAAAAAAAAAAAACCCAACTTATAATGAATTGTAGGTGTAGTACGGATAATGAATAGAACATTAGTAGCAAAGAAAAGTCTCATTTTTATAGCCTTTTTTTTTATAACATTGCATCATTCTGTAATATTTGCAGTTTACAAATTACACTATTTTAAAATGATGAAACAGAGCAGAGCTAATGACCCTTTCAACGTCCTGGCAGTAAAACTTTAAAAAGAACCCGAGGTGGGTTTGTGAAATCCTATTAGGACACAGAGACACATTCAGTATACAATGAGCAGCCTCTGTGTCCTTCCAGCATTTCTCCAGGCTCCCCCCAGGCTCTGCTGTCCCCCATATAAAGTAAACCCAGCCAGGCTAGCGACATGCAGATTGTCACTAGCCTGTTATTTACCTCTGAGTGTCAGTCAGCGCTGCTCCCCGCCTCCTGTATAGCGTGGCTCCCCGCCCAGGTCCCTACCCTCCCTGCCTCTGTAAGCTTCCTCCAATCAGCCCGGAAAGAGCCTGGATACACACTGTAAGGACACAGAGGCTGCTCATCGTATACTGAATGTACCTGTGTCCTAATAGGATTTCACAAACCCACCTCAGGTTCTCTTTAACCAGTTCACCCCCAAGTGGTTTTTACCCTAACGGACCAGAGCAATTTTCACCTGTCAGTGCTCCTCCCTTTTATTCCCTAATAACTTTATTATTGCATATCACTACAAAATGATCTATATCTTGATTTTTTCCCCACCAATCAGGCTTCCTGTGGGAAGTACATTTTGCTAAGAATTTTTTTTATTCTAAATGCGTTTTAACAGGAAAAATAAGAAAATAATGGGAAAAAAATCATTTTTTCTCAGATTTCAGCCATTATAGTTTTAAAATGAAATATTCTCCTGTGGTTAAAACCGACACATTTTGTTTGCCCAGTTGTCCCAATTATTAAACCATTTATATTATGTCCATATCACAATTGTTTTTTTTTGTCCGGTCCATAATTACAAGACCCTATGTAGTAAAGTTACAGTAATATTCCCTCATAAAATATAAACGTTAAGTTCCTAAAACCACTAATGTATTTTTTTTTTAAACTTTTTTTTTTACAAGTTTTTTTAGGTGGTGGAGGGGGGGCGCTTTGGAAGTGTAAGTTATTAATATTGTGTATAAGTCTATGTGCAATTCTACTTTTGGCCTCGAGATGGCAATAGAAAAACACTCCTGTTTTTTTTTTTTTTACATTTTACCAAACTGTGAGGGCTTCCTGTTTTATGAATGGACGCGGCCTCTGATCGAGGTCACGCCCATTCACTCCAGGCTTTGTGATTGGGTAGAGGACCACTCAGTTCTCTTCCCCAATCACGGAACACGGATACCCGACGGTAAACTGCTGCGGGGAGCAGCGACAGGAGCCAGCAACTTATTAAAACATCCTGTTGCCATTAACAGGCTCAAACAGGACGTTTTAATAAGTCAGTTTGCAGTTAATTGGTTAAACAAACAGTAAGAGGCAGGTTGAGATACTGTAAGTGCTTCAGAAAACAGCACTGTAGACCCAAGTTAGGTCTGAATGCTCAGAGAAGCTGTTTTGCATAGATAAAGTTTAACTTTCTGCACTGGAAACAATATGAGACCCCTATCTGTTCTACTAATGTTTCATTTCTTAGCTGTACTGCACATACAAATTATCTCGTAAGTTTATTTTCAATTTAGATTCACTTTAACCACTTGATGACCACAGTGTTAAACCCCCCTAAAGACCTGGCTGTGCAGGCTTTTCAGCCTCCTGCACAGCCCAGGTAAGGAATATGGCGATCAGACTCACCTCCTATTTTTGTCCCTAAGGGGACATGCTGCCGGAGGAGTCCGATCGCCGCTGTCGCTGTTTTTTTTCCCCTTCAGCCTCATAGAGGCTATCATGGCCGCTGTCCCCCTCCCTCTCCTTCCTTCCTCCCCTCTGCCTAAAGAATTGAGCAGGACAGCGATCCGTCCTTCTCTCCGCCTCTCATAGGCATCAACCTATGAGAGGACGGCGATCACCAGCCAATCGCCGATCTCATACAGCGCCGCGGCCTCCAGCAGCGCTGTACGCATGTAAACAAAGGGGAATTATTTCCCCTTTCGTTTACAAGCAGCCTGCTAATCACGGAACTCCGTTCCGTGAAGTGGCAGGGAACGATCGCACATGCGCGTGGCCGTTCCCTGGGAAACTGCAGCCCCAGGACTTGACTCCAATTGGTGTTAGGCGGTCCTGGGGCTGCCGCCGCGGTCCCGCCCATTGGCGTGAGGCGGTCTTCAAGTAGTCAAGGTGTTTATTAATGGTGCGATTTTTAATGAGATCATTCAGATTGAAATATTGTTTATTTAATTGCTCTACAGCTTTAAAGGTGAGGTTACTATCTCAGAAAAAAATAAAACAAAACACATATGTATATAAATACTTGCTCTACTTGCATAACATATGTATTGCACTGTCCACATTTTGATTTTAGTGATTTTTGTATAGTAAAAAAAAAAAAAAAAAAAAAGGGGGAAAATAGTTTGCAGAATTTTCTATTGTGTCAGTGTCTTTCTTGAAGCCAATCCTGACATCGTTTCCTCCCGTACTCTCCTCTGCCTGATTGTGTATGCATTGCCAATCCTTCTCCCAGTCTTTAGTCACTCCCACCCAGCTCTGCAGTAGAAAGTGCATAGCCTCAGCATGAGAAATATTGGCCTATCAGAGAGGAACAGGTGTGGGAGGGGAAAGTAAAGAAGAAAAAACCCAGCATGCCCTGCAACTTCCTTTGTGTGGCAGATGTACCAAATAAGAGCCACGGAAACTGGGTGATTTTCAACTTTTGGATTGCCAAATTAGTATCCTTATTACTGGTTTACCAGAAAAAAATAAAGAATTGATTTTTATTTTATGCCTTACAGTTACTCTTTACAGTACAACTGAAATGAGAAGTATATGGAGGCTGCCATATTTTTTTTTCCTATCGGTTGCCTGACAGTCCTGCTGATTATTTGGCTACAGTAGTGCCTGCATCACACCAGAAACAAGCATGCAGCTAATCTTGTTACATCTGACAATGTCAGAAACACCTGATCTGCTGCATGCTTGTTCAGCGTCTATGGCTAAAAGTATTAGAGGCAGAGGATCAACAGGATAGCCAGGCAACTGGTATTGCTTAAAAGGCAATAAACATGGCAGCCACCATATGCCTCTTACTTCAGTTGTCCTTTAAAGCTGCCCTGAACTTTTGCACAGCACACAATGAAAAGTCTTCATAGTTACTAAGAAATTTACTGCTGTATGATATGGATTATATATATATTTATATTTTTTGTGAGCGAGTATTAATCCCTCTCACTGAAGTCAGGGCTACAATTGAAATTTCTATTGATTTGGGCAAAAGAATAGCCAATGAAGAGATTTGGAAGGGGGTGGGTGGGCATTACAACAGTAGCCACCACTGACTGATTAGCAGCTGCCACTGTGCCAGCAGCAGTAACAGCCACTCACCAGCAGCCACCTCTATGCAGTCAGCAGTAACAGCCACTGATTAGCAGCTGCCACTATGCGTGTCACAGAGATGTTAACGGTTAGCATGATTTGTCACGATTTGAAAAAAAGGTTGGTAACTACTGTTCTAAGGATTCAGATGTGGGAAAAATGTAAATAAAGAAACAAAAACAACTGTTCAAGCTACAGTACATGAGAACAAAGGGGCGATTTATGGTAATAGAGGAATTGTCCTAGGACAAGCTGAATTACAAGTATGGACAGAACGGCTGGGGCATGCCAGGATAGTCTTCAGTGACATTTACCATGTCACAGCCAAATCACAGGGCATCAGAAACTATATTCTTGCTAAAGGAGCCCCAGTTGGTCCAAGATCAATAATGAACTGGTTTTTGATGAAATGGAGCCCTGGGCAAGATGGAAGATTTGTCCACCAAAAGTAAAATATAGGTTTAAGGAAAATAAATTTAGACACAAATTAAAAAAGTTTTATTCCTATTCATCACCAAATCCAACAAAACATCCAGAGATCTTTTAAAAACCAAAGTGGCCTCGCCTCTTGCATACGTTCGCTCGTTCCTGATCCGAATCTGTGCGTTGTGTAACAGAAATAGCTGACACATCCGAGCGCCGCTGAGCAGATCCAGATGCTGCACTTACACAATGAGTAAGAAGGGGGCGGGATCTATTTTATGTACAGATATTTCTATTAAAAAAGGATAAAACCCGTGACGGGATGTCAGTCCTGTAACGAGAAATCAAACGGCTCAAACTCTCTCCGGAAAGACTTGGCCTGACTCTCCTCTTCCTCCTGGCTCAGCTTGCACGCTTTCCAGTCCGCTCTGGTTGGAATATTCAAGATGGCCTCGCTCGCCAAAACCTCCCTGCAACAGAAACACAATAAGGAAAATGGCAGACGACCACAATGAGGCGCAACAGATCTATTCACAGATATGAAAACATCTGTCAGACCATACAGCCGGGCAAGATTTCCTCAATCACATAGGGTACTTCCAAGTTCTCCAAAGCTCAAGAGGACTTTACTAGACCAGTCCCCCGAAGAACTGCATCAGTCTGCCTACATTCCAAGGACATACAGAACTAAACAAGAAACTTCAGACTAATGTCTTGTATTGTAAAGATCACTCTCTGCATTCTTCCAGACCCCTTGTCACATGACTATGCCCCTCTCCTGGGCCTGACAGATGCATCCTGGAAGATCTATTTCACAACAGGCTGCAGACAGGTACCACTTAAAGTGTACCAGAGCTCACTGCAAAAGGGATTCGAAGCTCTCTGCAATAGAGATTTATACATACCTGGGCCTTCCTCCATTCCCATCCGCTCCGTTCGCTCCCACGCCGCCGTCCTCAGCTCAGATACCGGGTCCTGTCACTGCCATCAGTTGGAGCCAGTCTGACGTAAGAGAAGTGCACTCTTTGCATATCTCTCCAGCAGCTGCTGGATAGGTAGAGGGCAGGGCAAACTTCTCTTACATCAGACTGACGGCAGTGACGGGAGCCGGTATCAGAGCTGCGGAAGCGGAGTACGGCGGCGTGGGAGCAATCCGTGCGTATAGGGCTGAAGGAAGGCCCAGGTGTGTATAAATCTCTTTATTGCAGTGAGCTCTGAGTCCCTTTAAGCAATATTCACAAGGAAGAGTGATAGGTGATGGTTTTCATGCCCGTTTCTGCCATCCCAGTTTGCATAGCTGGCTCTCAGCAAAGGACAGTCAGGAATATCTTTACTGAGAATCTAGCTTGCATTAAGGGGAATTGGGAACCACTGTACACATCAGAGGGGATTTAGCCTTGTGGATCGTCTTGGCCGAGGGCAGGACAGAGGACTGCTAGATAATGTAGCATTATAGGCTGCTGGGAGACAAAGTCTATGTGCTATTGAATGTAATGCATGTTGGGAGTGATAATTAGGAACAGCAAGCATGGTGACTCATCATGGTATGCTCCCCCCTCTCAAGCAGATGTACAGTGGAGGAAATAATTATTTGACCCCTCACTGATTTTGTAAGTTTGTCCAATGACAAAGAAATGAAAAGTCTCAGAACAGTATCATTTCAATGGTAGGTTTATTTTAACAGTGGCAGATAGCACATCAAAAGGAAAATCGAAAAACTAACCTTAAATAAAAGATAGCAACTGATTTGCATTTCATTGAGTGAAATAAGTTTTTGAACCCCTACCAACCATTAAGAATTCTGGCTCCCACAGAGTGGTTAGACACTTCTACTCAATTAGTCACCCTCATTAAGGACACCTGTCTTAACTAGTCACCTGTATAAAAGACACCTGTCCACAGAATCAATCAAGCAGACTCCAAACGCTCCAACATGGGAAAGACCAAAGAGCTGTCCAAGGATGTCAGAGACAAAATTGTAGACCTGCACAAGGCTGGAATGGGCTACAAAACCATTAGCAAGAAGCTGAGAGAGAAGGTGACAACTGTTGGTGCGATTGTTCGAAAATGGAAGGAGCACAAAATGACCAGCAATCGACCTCGCTCTGGGGCTCCACGCAAGATCTCACCTCGTGGGGTGTCAATGGTTCTGAAAAAGGTGAAAAAGCATCCTAGAACTACACGGGAGGAGTTAGTGAATGACCTCAAATTAGCAGGGACCACAGTCACCAAGAAAACCATTGGAAACACATTACACCGCAATGGATTAAAATCCTGCAGGGCTCGCAAGGTCCCCCTGCTCAAGAAGGCACATGTGCAGGCCCGTCTGAAGTTTGCCAATGAACACCTGAATTATTCTGTGAGTGACTGGGAGAAGGTGCTGTGGTCTGATGAGACCAAAATAGAGCTCTTTGGCATTAACTCAACTCGCTGTGTTTGGAGGAAGAAAAATGCTGCCTATGACCCCCAAAACACCGTCCCCACCGTCAAGCATGGGGGTGGAAACATTTTGCTTTGGGGGTGTTTTTCTGCTAAGGGCACAGGACAACTTAATCGCATTAACGGGAAAATGGACGGAGCCATGTATCGTGAAATCCTGAACGACAACCTCCTTCCCTCTGCCAGGAATCTGAAAATGGGTCGTGGATGGGTGTTCCAGCACGACAATGACCCAAAACATACAGCAAAGGCAACAAAGGAGTGGCTCAAGAAGAAGCACATTAACCACCCTGGCGTTCTGATTAAATCGCCAGGGTGGCTGCGGGAGGGTTTTTTTTAAATAAAAAAAAAACTATTTCATGCAGCCAACTGAAAGTTGGCTGCATGAAAGCCCACTAGAGGGCGCTCCGGAGGCGTTCTTCCGATCGCCTCAGGCAGCCAGAAGTAACACGGAATGCCGCAATAAGCGGCCTTCCGTGTTTCGCTTACCTCGTCGCCATGGCGACGAGCGGAGTGACGTCATGGACGTCAGCCGACGTCCGCCGCCTCCGATCCAGCCCTTAGCGCTGGCCGGAACTGTTTGTTCCGGCTACGCTGGGCTCGGGCGGCTGGGGGGACCCTCTTTCGCCGCTGCACGCGGCGGATCGCCGCGCTGCAGCGGCGATCAGGCAGCACACGCGGCTGGCAAAGTGCCGGCTGCGTGTGCTGCTTTTTATTTCATTAAAATCGGCCCAGCAGGGCCTGAGCGGCAGCCTCTGGCGGTGTTGGACGAGCTGAGCTCGTCCAGACCGCTCAGCTGGTTAAGGTCATGGAGTGGCCCAGTCAGTCTCCGGACCTTAATCCAATAGAAAACCTATGGAGGGAGCTCAAGCTCAGAGACAGCCTCGAAACCATAGGGATTTAGAGATGATCTGCAAAGAGGAGTGGACCAACATTCCTCCTAAAATGTGTGCAAACTTGGTCATCAATTACAAGAAACGTTTGACCTCTGTGCTTGCAAACAAGGGTTTTTCCACTAAGTATTAAGTATTTTATTGTTAGAGGGTTCAAAAACTTATTTCACTCAATGAAATGCAGATCAGTTGCTATCTTTTAAGGTTATTTTTTCGATTTTCCTTTTGATGTGCTATCTGCCACTGTTAAAATAAACCTACCATTGAAATTATACTGTTCTGAGACTTTTCATTTCTTTGTCATTGGACAAACTTACAAAATTAGTGAGGGGTCAAATAATTATTTCCTCCACTGTATGCTGGGAGTGATGTCAGGGAAACCCCTTAGGTTTATTCCTCCCAGCATGCATCTGCAAGGCACAGCAGAGATATCCACAAGCTGGCCAAATCTATGTGCTGGTAGGGTGTAATTACATCACTCCCAGCATGCATCTGTGAGGCACAGCAGAGAGATCCACAAGCTGGCCAAATCTATGTGCTGGTAGCCTGTAATTACATCACTCCCAGCATGCATCTGTGAGGCACAGCAGAGAGATCCACAAGCTGGCCAAATCTATGTGCTGGTAGCCTGTAATTACATCACTCCCAGCATGCATCTGTGAGGCACAGCAGAGATTCACAAGCTGGCCAAATCTATGTGCTGGTAGGATGTAATTACTTCAATCCCAGCATGCATCTGTGAGGCACAGAGGCGAGAGTCATAAGCAGCCTACTTGGAGGTCTCTGACATCAATCCTAACATTAGGCAGAGGCAACTGGAGAGTCCTGAACACATCCCCTAAAATACATCATGCATCTGTGGGAGTGATGTCAGAAGCTACCAACATATCTGTATATCTATCCAAGGAAAAGACCAAAAAAAAAAAAAAAATAAAAAAAAAAAACACTACCTCCCAAACTGAAGAGGGAAATTTTTCTTTATTCGATGGAAAAGCTTTTCCCCAGAATCTAACTCCACATAGAAGTATGGTGTCCCAGGCTGCACAATCTGCAAAAAATGAGAAAACAAAACAGTCCATTACTTCATCATGATGCAAGTCAGGCTATACTGATTGGGTGGTGAAGAGCAGGGATGATCACAGATATGCAAATTCTCCCAAGCTGATGCAAATTTATATGCAAATGCATGCAGCTTGAAAATGAACCAATCAATCTAAACCTGGGTTTAAACTGATTGCTCCATTTTCAAGCTGCACACATTTGCATAATTTCAGAAAAATTTGCATCTCATTCATCATCCCTAGTGAACAGCAGCAGCACACCGATTATGCCCTCTGTAAGAAAGCTCATTTTGCCATATATCCTTTCCATCACATACATGTTCTGATTACCAAACATACAGCACTCTCTGCTCTGTCGACAACTCAGAGAACCTAGATTTATTGGTTAAACTTGATGTACGTCTTTTTTCAACCCAAATAACTATGCTATTACAGATTAGAAAGGAAGGGGGTGTATGAAAATGACAAGTAGCCTAGGCTGCGACATCACTGTGTGGGCAGGATTACATACCAACATACAGCACTATCAAGATGTAATAGACCAGTGCTGTCCAACTTCGCGGGCAGGAAGGGCAGTTTTTTTTTTTTTCAGACCACATGGGCCTCAATTCACTAAGCTTTATTAAATGTTTGATAAATTTTCCTCATGGGTAAAATCTAATTTTGAATTCACTAAGGTGTTATAGATTTATTGAACGTTTTATCAATAAAACATTCAATAAATCTATAACACCTTAGTGTATTCAAAACTATATTTTACCCATAAGGTAAATTATCAAACGTTTGATAAAGTGTTTGATAAAGCTTAGTGAATTGAGGCCCATGGTGGAGGGCCGTCAGACCTCCCCAGTTGGACAGCACTGTAATAGACGTTTGATGCTAAAACCAGGTTAGTAAAAGTAAAAATGGGTATCCAGAATAATTATGTTCTACTATGTGCCATTCTGGTTCCTATTCAAGTGTGCTTATAGGACAACTGAAGCAAGGGGATATGGAGGCTGCCATATTTTCCCTTTAAATAACCCAGATTGCCTGGCTGTCCTGCTGATCCTCTGCCTCGAATACTTCTAGCCACAAACCCTGAACAAGCATGCAGCACATCAGGCGTTTGACATTAACAGATCTGACAAGATTGCTGCATGCTTGTTTCTGGTGTGATTCACACTACTGCAGCCACACAGACCAGCAGGACAGCCAGGAAAATGGTATTTAACAGGAAATAAATATGGCAGCCTCCATATCACCCTCACTTCAAGTGAACCTGACCGCTTGCACAGGACAGAAGGGAAACATAGAAATGCACCCTGTGTGTATTTAGAGAATTTCGCCTGTCTAATTCCCCCCTCATCTGTGACTAATCATAATTGTAATTTGATCTCTTAGCTTTGTCAACTGGCTGCCTCAGCAGAGCAACTAATTTTAAAACAGGATGTTAACCTGATGTCTGCCTTCATGAAAGCAGGAAGTAGACACATTGCAGATTTATTACAGGATTTCTATCTGCTGTAACAAAAATGTTTTTTCTTTAAAGGCTTTTATGCGGTTGCTCATCTTTTAGAGCAGAAAGGAAGTTCTGAGTTCAGGTCTGCTTTAACATGAACCAGAGACAAAGCACCCTCATGTATTTTACCATATATATCTGTGGGAACATTAGAGAAAACACCTACCCTGCTCTCTGTTTAATTCTGCACTGCTTAGCCTGCTTTTTATCAGCCCTGATAAAATCCCCGACTGAGCATTCAGTCTGGCTTTGCTCAGGAATCACTATAGCTGAGTCATTATAGCAGAGCCAGAAGGGGGCAGGCTTGGGCTTGAAAAGACATCATAGAAGAGACTCGGCTATAAGGATTCCTGAGCAGAGCCAGACAATGCTCAGTCGGGGATTTTATCAGGGCTGATAACAAGCAGGCTGAGCAGTGAAGGATGAAACAAAGAGCAGGGTAGGTGTTTTCTCTAATGTTCCCACTGATATATATGGTAAAATACATGAGGGTGCTTTGTCTCTGGTTTATTGTATTTATAAAGCGCCAACATATTACGCAGCGCTGATTCCCTTTAAGTTGTCCTTTTAGGCCTCTTTCCCACCAAGATGTTGCGTTTTAGGGGACGTTATGGTCGCATAACGTGAACCTAACGCAACGCATGGTGGTGTTGAAGTTGGACGACAGATTGAGCTGCGTTATGCGGCCTTCAAAGCAGCCGCTTCAGGATAGTGATGGGAAGTCCGGATCTTTTTAAGGATTCGGATGATTCGAATCGGATCATTGAAAAGATCCGGATCTTTGAACCGAATCATTTGAATCATTTTACTAGGGAAGCAGACTGGGGGTGAAATGACTAGCAGGACGCGACTTTCCCTGCACTGTACATTCTGTATGTTCTTGTTTCTTCCAGACAGACATCCACTGTGAACCGAATCGTTCATTGTGATGATCTGGATGATTCGACTCACAAAAAAGATCCGGATCAAATGAACGATTTATTCATGATCCGGACAACACTATGAGTCCAGGTTAGGCCAGCACAGTGCAGTGAATATGAGCCATGTGGCTAGTCACTGAGCATGTGCAAGCAGTCTAACGCAGCTAAAGCCCAGTATAACACACAGCATTCTACACTTTCCCAGAACGTGCAACGGTACAATGTAACGCAACGTGGGCACTGTGAACAGCCCATTTATTTTTCATTACTGTGCGGTGGGCTGCGTTACTGGCTGCTCTAACGTGCGCCTGTAATGTCCCACTGTGAAAGCAGCCTTAAACATCAGGCACTTATAAAAGTGACACTTTGCTGGGTCAGGCTAGAGCAGGAGAGGGTGTCAGGGATGGGACATGCAGAGCTCAGGGGAGCACATACTTGCTTGATGTCTGTGTGTTGAGGTATTTCCAGCAGCTCCAGGTTCTGCTCCTGCCCCTGTACGATAAATGACTCTTTAATGTCCTCAGTGGTGCAGCAGGTAAGGGGCAGAGGAACCACCTGCAGGAAGAGATGCAAATCATGTTCAGAGAGATTCCAAAATCCGATACAAAACAAATCAGAGGGGGGCGGGGGAAACACGTGACTGGACGAGAGACAGGACGTTCCAACAGCACAGAACAAAAAGAATTATCCTAAAACGGATTGACTATTATTAAATTTAAATAGCACCGACATCTTCTGCAGCGCTGTACAGAGTGTATTGTCTTGTCACTTAACTGTCCCTTAGTCGGATCAGCCAATTACAGCGCTAATAGATTTGGGCGTGGCTCTCTTTTTAAAGTTAATTATCAGTTTTGTAATTTTTCACTCAACTTTGCAAATGTTTGGGCGCTGTTGCGAAATATCGAAATTTTAAGTAAAAAAAAAAAAAAAAAAAAAAAAGGGTTAAGTACTATTGTCTGATATTGTGTATGTTTATTAAAATATTTGACGATTACATTATATTGATATATGTGGATTAGATCGATATATGTGACATTACAATAAATAAAGAGGTGTAATGCTGTAATTACGATAATCGGTCATTATATGTAATGATTTATTTCCGTTAATGTGTTTTGTTACAATATTATCCTTACTATGTGTAAATGGGTGTTTAGGGAAAGGGGTTAGGGACCTCCGGGGGGGGGGGGGGGGGGGGGGGGGGGTCTATGGGTCAGGGATAGGTACAGGGAGATTTCTGTGAGAGTAGGGTTAGGTATAGTTAGGGTTAGGCACCACCATGGGGGGGTGGTTAGGGTTAGCCAAGAGAGGGTTCTGTGTGAGAGTAGGGTTAGGTATAGTTAGGGTTAGGCACCACCATGGGGGGGTGGTTAGGGTTAGCCAAGAGAGGGTTCTGTGTGAGAGTAGGGTTGGGTTAAGCTGTATTGTTGTATTACAATATGATATTCAACGTTCATATATTTTCATCAACTTCAATCTGTTTTAAAACTGCATTTCGTTAATCAATTTAGTGAACATACTGGTAATCTGAATTAACGATTTTAAATTACAAATACCGTTATTTATCGATAATTCTAAATTACCGCTATTTTTATTTTTGCAGGTAAATCCCGCCCAAATTTGACCACAACTTTTTTGAACATACGCCCCTCAGTAGGGCTCATAATCTAATACCTGCCATAGCCATATGTCTATGTATGTATTGTGTAGTGTATGTATCATAGTCTAGGGCCAATTTAGGGGGAAGCCAATTAACTTATCTGTATGTTTTTGGGATGTGGGAGGAAACCAGAGTACCCAGAGAAAACACACGCAGACACAGGGGGAACATACAAGCTCCATGCAGATAGCGACCTGGCTGGGATTCTAATCAGGGACCCAGCGCTGCAAGGCGAGTGCTAACCACTACGCCACCGCGCTACCAATGCTGTCACCCAAGAAGATAGTTTGTGGTAGTTTCAGGTGAATGCTGCTGTCACCCCTATTGGCACCAGGAAACTGCTGGGTAAAATACTACAATGGATGTCTACTGTGGCACACTGTGGCAGGATTTATACCTACAGAAGCCACATGTCATACAAAATGGTAACAGCTGATCACCATGCTTACTAAGCTATTAGATAGTGGGGATGCTACAGCCAGACCTAAAAATACTAAACCACAATGCAGAGTGTGCCACTCCCCTCTGGCTGTGCAGAGCTTATGCAGTAGAATAAACAGGACAGGAAAGAGCCACCCTTAACATTACTGTTTACATCCACTATATATTATGTGATGTCACATGACATGAGCAGGGGTATGATGTCACTAAGTTGCCCATACTTACACCTTTAAGTTAGCCATCAAAAACGACTTGTTCACACTGGTCCTAACCCCCTTCAGCTGTTCACTCATACATCAGTCCCCTACCCACTCACCTTAGAGATTGTAAGCCCCCCCCCCCCCATTGTGTACTCTACTTGATCACATTCCCTCATTATTGTGCACCTATTCCACTAGCTGATTGAATTACTGTACTTGGTCTCCAAGACCAGGGATGAAAAAGAAAAGATGCAAATATTTCTGAGGTCATGCAGGATCATGTACATTTCTATGCCAATACAGTATCTGCAGATTGAAAAACGGGCCAGTCAATTTAAACCTGGGTGGGACTTGATTGGTCCATTTTCAAGCTGCATATATTTGCATAAAAATTTACATAATCCTGCATGACCTCGGAAATATTTGCATCTCATCGATCATTCCTATCCTACGTACACACATGCGACAACGATCGTTCGTTAAGAACGACGAACGAACTTTTAATTGATGAAAGAACGACCTAAGTAAAGGTAGTTTTAAAATGTGTGTAACGATCTGATCGTTAGAACGAACGTTACATCACAGAAAGCAACTATTGCGCCTGCGCATAAAAATGAGAAGTTCCATGGAGAAATAGTGAAATGCGCATGTCAAGCCTAGTACGAACGATCGTTTCCAACGATGTACTACTTTTGCAAACGATCGTCGTTGGTTAAAATCCGCCGAGACAGAACTTTCTTTTGTAGCGATTTGGCTCGTTCGTCGTTTGCCTTAATAGTCGGTGGTTCGTTTTTTGTAACGATCGTCGTTGGTAAAGATCGGGGAACGATCGTTACAAACGACTATAGTCGCATGTGTGTACGCACCTCAAGTCCCTCACTCCACTGCATTAGCATTGATGGACGCATAGGCCACTCTCCTGGGCTATGGGATCTTGTATTCTTATATTGACCTAGTGTTGTCCGTTACTCTGCATAAAATGTTAGCACTTTATGGTTATTCATTTTATTTATAAAGATACAGCTGCAGAAAAATAAAGCTGCATTTCATAAGTAGAAAACGCACAACCTCTACGCATATTTGCAACAAAACAAAAAACACACACGAGGATGAGTAATGTTGGGAAATGATGAAGTCATCACTGGGACGCGGTCGCCCCTCAGAACAATGAAGTCGTCATGTCAGACAGCGCAGAGCTGTTCTGTTCAGACTTAAACTAATGAGATGTAATGAGTTGTGAGAGTCCAGGTGGCGGAGGACGAGAGACTCAGCGATCTCTCCGCAGTACCCATTACTCCTATTCTCTATGTGGCGTTACCAGGCTAACCTGCAACTGCAACAGGCCAGCCGCCAGCAGTGACGCCACAACGCATGCACAGTGTTCTCCCCAGGGCCAAACAGGTGGGCGCGCCGCCCGGGTAAGATCAATTACCGCCCGGCTGTCACCAATGCAGTCAGCCGCCCTGTCAGCCACCCCAGCGCATACAGTCACAATGAATGTCCGTGCACGCAGCCAGCCTGAAATGGCTGTCGGCTTGCCTCGCACTATCACCGCAGCGTGTCCGGCTGTCACGACATGCCGGGATCTCTTGCAAACAAAACAAGCCACGCTACTCCTGAATCAGTCTCTTTGCATGAGATCTCGCGCTTCCCAGCGAGCCCGTGCATTCATTGGCTCAATGCCGGACACGCTGCGGTGATAGTGTGAGGCTAAGCCGACAGCCATTTCAGGCTGGCTGCGTGCACGGACATTCATTGTGACTGTATGCGCTGGGGTGGCTGACTGCATACCTTAATGTTCTTTCATATGCAGCATGATATTACCAGCGGTCAGGGTGTTGGGGGTGGTGTGGTATTGAAGACAGTGCGCAGGGTCTATATATGATTATTATATAAGGCCCCTGCACACTATCTGCAATACCCCACGAACACCCTCCCCCCCCCCCCTCCAAGGGGGAAATCGTGCATATGAAATAACATTCAGGAAATATAAAAAGAATCAGTAAAAAAAAATAAAAAATACAAAAATGCTAAAAATATAACTGGAAGTGGTAAATGTACACCGTGTAAAACAAAGGACAAGAGGGTTGATTCATCAAAGGATATAGTGTGAGCAATCTCCTGTTGCTCGTGCTAATAAATCAATGCAGCTTAATTTTGTTTTCATGCACAATACGCGCTAGTGTGCGTAACTAATCACGGCCGCAGCTAAGAAAAGCTGTGCGGTAGTGATGTATAAAGCTGTGCGGTAGTGATGTATAAAGCTGTGCGGTAGTGATGTATAAAGCTGTGCGTTAGTGATGTATAAAGCTGTGCGGTAGTGATGTATAAAGCTGTGCGGTAGTGATGTATAAAGCTGTGCGGTAGTGATGTATAAAGCTGTGCGGTAGTGATGTATAAAGCTGTGCGGTAGTGATGTATTGCTACCACAATACTTCACTAGTTCGGCCACTACTATAACTACTGTGCACCTTTTGTAAGCAGCGGCTGTTGTTTAGTTATGCACACTACACTAACACTAGAGTACGTAATTGGTGCACATTAAATTTTCCACACCGCCAAATTTCCCTGTGCCGTGACATCCCAACCCACCCGGCTACTTTTTTATGCCACCCGGCTGGAAAAAAAAATTCTAGGTAGAACACTGATGCAATATATGCAACAACCTCATCCATACATGTGCAAAGCAAGGAAACCCGCTCCTTCCAGCCAGATATCTGTGATGGAGGGGGAAGATTCAATGTAACACCATTCCCCCCATTCAAAGTTAATGCTGTAAGGTGAGGGGTATGATAACGGAGCTATGCCTTCAGATACACTGGCTGTTTCCCGCAGCAGGCCACTGTGGCGGGCTCTTACTTGCAGCTGGAGATGCTGACTTCTGTAATTGCGCTCAAACATCACGTATCTCTTCCCCTTGGACCTGTAAAACTTCCTGAGAGAGGCTTTGTACTTCTCACATTCCTCCACCACGTCAGACGAGAGGTCCACTATGGCCTGGTAGTGCCCGATGGGAAGGATGAGGACGTGGTCAGACGTCAGGCCGCCCTTCGCCAGAGCAACATAGCACTGCACAGAAAGACGAGATAGATCAATACTAGACCTGCACGATTTTAGGGAGAAAAAAAAAAAATTCGAATTGTGTTTTTTTTCTGTCAAAAATTGCAATTTCGATTTTCTTCAAATCAAGCTTTAGCATTAAATTCACAGTGTACAGTAACATTTACAAACATGCATTGACAGAAAATGACATTCTATGAATTTGATAGTATGATGTCATTTTCTGTCAGGTTTATAAATTTGCTGCATTGTGAATTTATCAAAACAAAATTGCAGCTATTAATAAATGCAAAGCAGAGTACCACAGCAGATCCTGGCAGTGGTGACTTAAGGCAGCTATACACTGGTGCCACCAGATCGACCAGCAGATACCTCTGATCGAATCTGATCACAGAGGGATCTATTGGCTGCCTACACTGCAAACAGATTTTGAATCGATTGCACTGTGAAATAGGTTCGCAATCTGTGGAGCTGCCGCCGCCCCCCTCAACCCCCCCAGCATACATTACCTAATCCAGCCGGCGCGAGTCCCCTGGTCTCCGCTGTCTCTTCTCCACTCTAGGCTCCAGCTTCACTTTACTTCCTGTCCGGGGAAGTTTAAACAGTAGAGGGTGCTCTACTGTTTAAACTTCCCAACAGGAAGTGAAGCCAGTTGGAGCCCAGCACGGAGAAGGGACCACAGGGACACGTATTGCCGCTAGCGTCGGTCATTTGAATGCTGCTATCGACGCACTCCCGACCTGCCGGTTATAGATCGAAAATTCCACGTGGACGGATCGATTGATCGGTCAGCGTTTGTGCATCGATTTCACAGCGATCGAATCTGCGGTCTATCGGCGGGAAATCGAGTAAGTGTACGGGCACCTTTACTACGCAGTGGTGTTAATCCAAGTTGTTTGCTCAACAGGATAGTAGAGAGAACAGATCCTGGGCAATGAGCAAATGTACAGCACACAGTGTGACCACGGGAGACCGGGTGCAGAGTGCAGGACAGGAGTGCCTGATGTGCCCCCTCTTCTCCTCCACAAGCAACGTGCTGGCCGCATTACACTACTTACTACCTCTCTGACTCCTTCCGGCTGGAAGGAGGAAGCATGCCGCACGGCCAAAACCAAACAATTTTACGCATGGAACACTTAAAATAGAACGAGTAAAAAACCTGCACGCATAAAAAAATTGTACGTGTGGGGGAAAACAAAAAACCCTTGACGCAAATTGCAATATCGATTTGAAAACAATATATGGTGCAGCCCTAATCAATATCGCTTTGAGCTGAACATGTTACAGTGAGCAACACTATGGGGGGCTGCTCTGTAGTAACCCCTGTCTATATGGAAGTCTCCATCTTCTGTGTCCCCGTGCAACAGGTTGGCATTCCCACAATGTTCTTAGTTTCAGGCCAACGCTATGCATGCTGGGATATGTAATCACGCCAATGGGGACTGCATTTCTCTGACATACATTGTGGCAGCCTCAGGATATTACCGACTGCAAACTGCAGCTCTGCAGGGGCATAGAGAAATGAGGCCTCCGTATAGACGGGAAGGGAGCTACTGAATAGCCTCCCTGTGGGCAAGCGCATGGCTGCTGCACCTCCAAAAATCCCACACAATTAAAGTGAACCGAGCATCATTTTTAACACCCAGAGCAGCTCTATAGCAAATTAAAAATGCATTCTAAAAATGTGGTTTATTAAAAAAAAAAAAAAAAAAAAAAAAAAAAAAATGGTTTTATCTCATCTTTTTACATTTAAGGGTTAAAATACACACTTCTTGCGTGAAAGGACCTGCGGGGATCAACAGTTGATGGAAGGTTGATAAGAAATCACCTCATTAGACTTAATTGACCACAAACAAACCCTGAGCCTTCCCCATTGTACTTCAAACAGAAAACATAAGAAGCACTTGAAGAATTTCACACCTAGCCTGGATAAGACATTATAAAAGCAGCAGGAGTTTTTGAACTCCTGAAACATGGCAGCCCTTTCAACTATTTGAAGCCAGGAGCTGCTTAAATCACTTTAACTCAGCCTTAAAGGGAACCTAAACTGAGAATGATGATATGGATTTTACCTTTTAAAATACCAGTTACCTGACAGGGCTGTGGAGTCGGAGTCGAGGAGTCGGGGCAATTTTGGGCAATTGAGAAGTCAGAGTCGGCTGATTTTTGTACAAAATCCACATCCCTGTTAAGTATTAGACTAAGGAGTCGGAGTCGAGGAGTCTGAGCCATTTGGGGTACCCGGAGTTAGAGTCGTGATTTCATAAACTGAGGAGTCGGAGTTGGAAGATTTTTGTACTGACTCCACAGCCCTGTTACCCGACTATCCTGCTGATCCTGTGTCTCTAATACTTTTAGCCACAGCCCCTGAACAAGCATGCAGATCAGGTGCTCTGACTGAAGTCAAACTGGATTAGATGCATGCTTGTTTCAGGTGTGTGATTCAGCCACTACTGCAGCCAAAGAGACCAGCAGGACTGACAAGCAACTGGTATTGTTTAAAAGGAAACATCTCTTTCAGTTAAGGTTCCCTTTAAAGTGGACCTGAACTCTTGCACAGGACAGAAGGAAAACATAAGAGAAATGCACCCTATATGTATTTAGAGTTTAGCCTGTCTAATTCCCCCTCATGTGTCTAATCACATGTTGTAATTTGATCTCTCCCCATGTCACATGACTGCCATGGCTCATTTGAAAGCACAGGCTGTTAATATGTCTGCCTCGATGAATCAGGAAGTATAAACAGAGCAGATTTCTTTTAGGATTTGTATCACCTGTCACAGAGAAATCGATTTTGTAGCGATGCAGCTATCTAGCCAGAGTAACGACCACAAAAAAAAAAAAATTAAGACAATGTTTCAGGACCACACTGGGTCTTTGCCAAGGAAACATGCTCATTGCAGTTATCCAAGTAGCAACAGTATTCCCAAAACAAATGGAAGTTAAAGTGGATCCGAGATAAACTTTTACTCATTGCATAATTGTGTTCCTTTCATATAGTTTATAGGGCATTCCTCAAGCCAAATACTCTTGTTTTAATACCTTAATTCCCTAAACAAGCCTCGCCCACAGCTTTTCAGAGTGCCTTGGCATTCTCAGACAGTAGCAAGGGCTCATGGGAGCTCAGTCTGGGCAGAAGGAGGGGGAGGTGTTACTAGCCAGAGATTTCAGAGGCAGAGGGGAGGTGGGAGGAGGAGAGGGGACTGAATTTGTCACATTACACACAGGCAAGCTGATAGCATCTCCAGCCCTCAGCCTGTGACAAACAGAACATGGCTGCCCTCGTATCACAGGAATAAATAATCATAAACTATTGAAGCTGTTTGCAGCTATATTTGCTGTGTAAACTAAACTTTAGATAAGATATATAGACAAGTTACTTGTTAGTTCGTTTTTTATCTCGGATCCGCTTTAATTATGTGCATTGTTAGGTTTTGTCCTTCACATCACAGGATGGCACTCACTTTTTTGCTGCACATTCGCTTCTCCACAGAGCACCTATAGCCAAGCAACAAGTCTGTACAGATCCTCCATTTACTGACTACCATTTCCCTTTAAAATTAACATGCCCCCCTTCCACCCCTTGTCACTTACATGTTCTCCAATGCTGACAACAAGGTGCTTTTCCACTTCTGGGCTTGCGAGGCAGAACCAACATGGTCCGGTAGGTTGTGCTGTTTTGTCAAAGAAAACAAATAAATCCAAAAAAAAAAACACCCACAAAACAACCAGTAGACTTACTACTGTAACAGTTATTTATAGTATTGCCTCCAGTATGTGTAATGCAAGCCGCTATGCTGAGCATAGAATTACCTGCAGCCTGTGCTACCTCCATTAGGCCTCATTCCCATTGCGTACTGCTTGCGTGTCAGTCTGCGTTGGGCTATTTTAGAGGAGTTATTTTTTTTTCTTTCCCGATGCTTGGTTGACCGGTGCGGTTTTGTTAAAAGCGCTTTTCAGGAAGTGAACTCTTTGAACCGGAAACTACAATGTATTTATTCTCAAAAACTTGAGTGCAATCGCTGCACAAAGCGATTTTGTGAGCGTTTTGCCTATACAGTCTATTGAGGCGGAATCGCCTTAAAAACTGTCCAGGCACTGCTTTGCTGATCGTAAACGAACCGCTCAGATGTGAACTCTCTCATAGTGAATCACTGCACACGCACTTTCAGCACGATTTTGAAAATCGCCAGTGCAAAAAATAAATAAATAAACAGTATAAGCTGTTACTCTGTGCCTGTACTGATAGGAAACTAGCTGCAGTGTGTTCTTATCTCTGCTTCTTCCAGTATAAGCTGTTACTCTATGCCTGTAGTGATAGTAAACTAGCTGCAGCATGTGCTGATCTCTGCTAGGCCCATTATGTACAGTATTAGCTGTTACTCTGTGCCTGTACTGATAGTAAACTAGCTGCAGTGTCATCTAATCTCTGCTACCTCCAGTATGTACAGTATAAGCTGTTACTCTATGCCTGTACTGATAGTAAACTAGCTGCAGTGTCATCTAATCTCTGCTACCTCCAGTATGTACAGTAAAATTCTGTTACTCTATGCTTGTAGGTCAAAAACATGCAGAGCAGCCCAAAAGTCTTGAAAAGCTAAAGAATCCATCCTTCAAATGGCTGGAGTCTGTACTAGCAAAACTGAGGCACTTCTGCAATGACTGTATCCATTTGCTCTTCAGGGCGTGACTACACAAGTACTGTTCAGTCACTTACGGTGTTTCTTTGGCTGTTTCGCTTGGCCACCCCTCCCATCCGAATGGCGTTTCTTTCCTTGCTGTTTGCTCAAGTCAAAGAAGAACTGCTGAGCGGGCTCTTCCTGGGAGATTTCAAGAAAAAAATGGTTTGATTTTCAACATCTGAACGTGTAAAGACCCACACAGCGGAGCCAAAACGCAGCCACTGTAGCATGCTTTCTTGCAGGCTCTGATTTGCTGGTCATGATCATCTGCTTAAGCAGGAAGTGATCACAGCAAATCTATCAGCTGATCAAATGGATTACGTTTCTCCATGGATTTCATCTGTTAGCATTCACTATATAAAAACTACAACAACAACAACAAAAACCCACAACCACCCAAAAACAGTGTATCTAAAGGCTCGAACACATGTCAGATTTTTCTAAAATGATCGGTCGTTTAGTCGTCAAGTTGGGCGTGTGTACGGTCGGTTGTTCAGCTGATAAGACAGGATTATTCAGTGTTATCAGCTGAACGACCGACCGTACACACACCCGATTTGAAGTCCAAACGACTTGTGTATGTACCGTAAGACCTGTGGATATGTTTATTGGGCCAACCACTCCCTAAAACTAAACCACATATAAAATCGGCTGTTAGGCCTAGTGCACATCAGAGCGGTTTGGTTGCGTTTTTTAGGAACGCTTGCGGCTGAGGAAACGCTTGGGTAATGTATTTCAATGGGCTGGTGCACACCAGAGCAGCAGGCGTTTTGCAGAAACGCATACTCCCGGGCTGCTGCAGATTTTGAATTTCGGAGGAGTTTCTGCCTCCAATGTTAATTATAGGAAAAATGCAAACCGCTTGATAAAACGCTAGATCAGAGCGGTTTTCCAGGCGTTTGTTACAGTAGCTGTTCAGTAACAGCTGTACTGTAACAATATCTGTAATCTGCTACACAAAACGCTACCAAAAACGCTTCACTTTAAGTAAAACCGCAAAACGCTTCATAAGAAAAATGCTTCAAAAACCGCTAGAGTTTTGCGGATCTGCTAGCGGTTTTTGGTGTGCACTAGGCCTTAAAGAGAATCTGTATTGTTAAAATCGGTCAAAAGTAAACATACCAGTGCGTTAGGGGACATCTATTACCCTCTGTCACAATTTCGCCGCTCCTCGCCGCATTAAAAGTGGTTAAAAACAGTTTTAAAAAGTTTGTTTGTAAACAAAACAGGAAGTAGGTTGATGTACTGTATGTCCACACATAGAAAATACATCCATACACAAGCAGGCTGTATGCAGCATTCCTTTTGAATCTCAAGAGATCATTTGTGTGTTTCTTTCCCCCTGCATCTCTCATGCACTGAAGTTTCAGGCTGCTCTTTTCTTCTTGCAAACAGCTTTGCCCTTGTTTGTAATTCCTCAGTATGTGAAAGCCCAGTCAGCTCAGAGGACGATTTATCCAGCTGATTAGAGCAGCTTCTCTCTTCTCTAAATAACACACAGGCAGTGTGCATAGAGGGGCCAGGAAGAGTGAGTTCATAGCAGAACCACAACACTGAAGAACTTGGCAGCCTTCCAGACACAGGCCGACAAGTCTGACAGGGGAAAGATACATTGATTTATTACAGAGACTGTTATAGTAGAAAGTGCTGCAGTTAGCCAGAACACATTAGAATAGCTTTTGGAACATGTAGGATGATAAAAAACAGGATGCAATTTTTGTTACGGAGTCTCTTTAAAGTGAACCTGAACTCTGGCACGGGACACCAGGAAACAGATATGCACCCGGTGTGTTTTTACACCCTATACAGTTCCCTGGTGTTTAGTGCTTTCCCCCTCACTCCCCTGGTGTTCACCTTCAAAATTGTTTCCCAGGTGGTCTAGAGTGGGCCAAACATAATGCAAAGTGAGGAAACCACTTGAGGGCCAACCTTAGATTGTAAGCCTTTGTGTACCCTACTTGATCACATTACCTCATTATTGTGCACCTATCCCACCGGCTGACTGAATTACTGCAATTTGTCTCCAAGCCCCTCACCCCACTGACACACATGCCGTTATCCTGGGCTATGTGAACTTGTATTCTTAATTTGAGCTAGTGTCTGTTACTCTAATGTACAGCGCTGCATATATTATTTATGTTGGCGCTTTGTTAATTTTTTTTATATAAAGATATAGCTGCAGAGACATAAAGCTGCATTTTATAAGCAGAAAACACGTAACACAACATCAATGCATATTTGCAACAAAAAACACACACACACACACACACACACACACACACACACACACACACACACACACACACACACACACACACACACACACACATGAGTAATGTTGGGAAATGATGAAGTCATCACTGGGACGCGGTCGCCCCTCAGAACAATGAAGTCGTCATAACAGACAGCGCAGAGCTGTTCTGTTCAGACTTAAACTAATGAGATGTAATGAGTTGTGAGAGTCCAGGTGGCGGAGGACGAGAGACTCAGCGATCTCCCCGCAGTACCCATTACTCCTATTCTCTATGTGGCGTTACCAGGCTAACCTGCAACTTCAACAGGCCAGCCGCCAGCAGTGACGCCACAATGCATGCAATATACACGACCTCATCTATACATGTGCAAAGCAAGGAAACACGCTCCTTCCAGCCAGATATCTGTGATGGAGGGGGAAGATTCAATGTAACATAAATTTTCCACTATCATATTAATAAGCTGTATAAAAAGCACGTAATCTTAATGATAAAAGAAAAACAAAACCAAAATCGAGTTAAGGTGGCCATACACATTCATTTTCTTCTTAGATTCCATTCACCTGCTGGCAATCGATTCCCCAAAATGTCAGATCGATCTATTTTTGATCCATTTTAACCACTTAAGCCTATCTGGACGAATATGTTCGTCCAGATAGACTGCTGTTGCAGCTGAATGAGGCGCGCCCCTTCCTCATTCTAGTTCCTGGAAGCGTGATCGTTCGCTTCCAGGCCTTTTTGACTGTGGCCATCTCGTGGCCAAATAGTAAAACTACACCCACATACATTTATTTAAAAATTACCCGATAACCTCCCACACCAAAAATTACCCAAATAAAATTTCTAATAAAAAACAAACAAAAAAAACAAACCCAAATAGTTACCTAAGGGTCTGAACTTTTTAAATATGCATGTCAAGAGAGTATGTTCATATAATTTTTTTAAATTGTAGGCTTGTAAATAGTAATGGATGCAAATTTAAAAAAATGCACCTTTATTTCCAAATAAAATATCGGCGCCATAAATTGTTATCGGGACATAATTTAAACAGTGTAATAACCGGGACAAATAAAATACATGGGTTTTAATCACTGTAGCATGTATTCATTTCAAACTATGATGGCCAAAAACTGAGAAATCATGAATGTTTTCCATTGCTTTCTTAATCTTCCTGTTAAAATGGATTTGGAATAAAACAATTCTTAGCAAAATGTACCACCCAAAGAAAGCCTAAATGGTGGCGGGAAAACCAAGATGGATCATTTCAGTGCGATAAGTAGTGCTAAAGTTATTAGCGAATGAATGGGAGGTAAAAGTTGTTTGGATGCATAAAGTGAACACTGTAGGCTGATGTAGTTAAACAAAAAAAAAAACAAAAAAAAAAAAGATTGAAAGAATCGAACAGTATGGATAATTATAGATGGCAGAGCGAGCGAATTGCGGGGGGTGCCATGCGGTGAGATTGGCGGTAACGCACGATTCATTGCGATGTTGAATCTACGTCCAGTCAGAGTCACAGCACCACCTGCTGGATGTAGATTCATACCGCATTCGTCTGGAACCAGTTAAACATGGAAGTGAAATAATAAACAATGCAGTAACACAGATATACCTCCTCCTCCGTGGCTCTGGCTGCCTGGCTCTTCTTGCCATCTTTCTCGGGTTTCCTGTACGGGTTTTCGGTGACATCTAGTGGTTGTTTCACCAGCTCTGCTGCGTCCATAGCTCTCATTGGTACAATGGTGAAGGCGTAGATGTACTGCAGGACAGACGAGACCGGCTTAGCACAAACTTTCACAATATGGTTATCAGGTGCATCTGAAGTCAGGAAATTTGAGCACCCGGGGCTAATGGACTATTTGGACACCTCATAGATGCAAATGCAAAATATCAGCTATTGGGCGCCAAAGAAGAAATTTTGGGCGCCTGATAAAACAGTGGGCACTTGGCCTGTCCAACCAAAATATTGAATTTTGGGAAATAGTGTTTTGATAATTTTATCATAAAATGATGGGAGAGAGATTCTCTCTTTTTGTATATCAACGTTATTTGCAGTTAAAGGGAAGGTCCAAGCAAAATAGAAAAATGAGTTTAACTTACCAGGGGCTTCTACCAGCCCCATGCAGCCATCCTGTGCCCTCATAGTCACTCACTGCTGCTCCAGTCCCCACTGGCAGCATGCCGACCTCAGAGGTCGGCGGGCCGCATTGCGTACATTTTTACGCATTCCCGCTAGTGCAGGAACATTAACACATACATTTTTACGCGTTAGTGGTTTAATGCGTAAAAATTTACGCATTGAACCACTAACGCGTAATGTATGTGTTAATGTTCCTGCACTAGCGGGAATGCGTAAAAATGTACGCAATGCGGCCCGCCGACCTCTGAGGTCAGCAAGCTGCCAGCGGGAGACTGGAGCAGCAGTGAGTGACTACGAGGGCACAGGATGGCTGCATGGGGCTGGTAGAAGCCCCAGGTAAGTGAAACTCATTTTTCTATTTTGCTTGGACCTTACCTTTAAGAAAGTGGGGTTATAGGGGGTATCTTGGGGTTAGGAATCGGTAGAGGAAGGGTTCTGTGTGAGAGTAGGGTTAAAGGGGAACTGAAGTAAGAGGTATACGGAGGCTGCCATATTTATTTCCTTTTAATGAATACCAGTTGCCTGGCAGCCCTGCTGGTCTATTTCTCTGCAGTAGTATCTGAATAACACCAGAAACAAGCATGCAGCTAGTCTTGTCAGATCTGAAACACCTGATCTGCAGCATGCTTGTTCAGGGGTTATGGCTAATAGTATTAGAGGCAGAGGATCAGCAGGGCTGCCAGGCAACTGGTATTGCTTAAAAGGAAATAAACATGGCAGCCTCCATATACCTCTCTCTTCAGTTCCCCTTTAAGTGTAGCAAAAATTTTAGAGATAGATACACACACCACAATGTTACACTATGCTCATTATGACTAAATATATTTTCGTTTTAATTGTTAGATGATATTTTGCAATTTTATTATTGTCATTTTAACTTTTATTTTTTCATACTATCTCAGATATATAAAAAAAAAAAAAAAAAAAAAAAAAAAAAGGAGGAAGAAACTAAAAATATTGTTATACAATACCTTAACCTCTTGCCGTCCACGTCACGCCAGTAGGCGTGGCCGCGGCGGCAGCCCCAGGACCGCCTTACGCCAATTGGCGTAAAGTCCTGGGGCTCTGTTTTGCAGGAGATCGCACGCAGGCTGCGCGCGCATCTCCTGCTTGGGGGGCGGAGCTCCGCCCCGCCTTCAGTCTCCGAGCGGCTATTGCTGCTCGGAAGACTGTTAGACGGCGTGATCGCCGTCTATTTACTCTGTGCAGCGCTGCGATCAGCAGCAGCGCTGTACTGGGGACAGCCGTGTGACATGGCTGTCCCCCTGGGGGACAAGAGAGCGATCGGCTCTCATAGGCAGAAGCCTATGACAGCCGATCGCCGTAATTGGCCGGCTGTGGGGAGGGAGGGAGGGAAGGGATTTTTTTTTGTTTTTTTTTTTAAAACGGCAACACAAATGTTTATTAAAAAAAAAAATAAACATGGGGGGAGCGATCAGACCCCACCAACAGAGAGCTCTGTTGGTGGGGAGAAAAGGGGGGGGGAAAAAATCACTCGTGTGCTATGTTGTGCGGCCCTGCAGCTTGGCCTTAAAGCTGCAGTGGCCTTTTAAACTAAAAATTGCCTGGTCACTAGGGGGGGGGGGGTTTAGCCCTGCAGTCCTCAAGAGGTTAAAATGTCAGCTTTAACCCGTACCTTTTTTCCCTGGCGCCCTTATTTGATGTATGCTGATCTGTAACCCTCTAACGAAAAAACTGACTTCCTGCAAACTGTTTACCTAGGCAGTGATCTGCAATCTTGGCTCTCCAGCTGTTACGGAACTACAAGTCCCATAATGCATTTGCCTTTATGAAGCATGACTGTGGCTGTCAGACTCCTGCAATGCATTGTGGGACTTGTAGTTCCTCAACAGCTGGAGGGCCAAGTTTGCAGATCACTAACCTAGAGCAATCTTTCCTGGCATAAATACAGGCAGGCGTGGGCTCATGAGTAGTTACGAGGCCCTAAGGACTCAAATTTGTTTTTAAATGAGGCTTAATTGACTCAGGTGTGCGGCTGGATGAGAAAGGGTTAGTTACCCATAATTCCGTCGTCCTCCCTGCACTCCAAACGTCTTGCATGCGTCCTATTGGACGCGTTGCAAGCCTCACCACCGCACACTTCCTCCTTCAAGCCGGAAGGACAAAGTGCACGGTGGTGCGGCTTGCAACATGTTCAATAGGACGCATGCAAGACGTTTGGAGCACAGGGAGGACGACGGACTTATGGGCAACTAACCCCTTGCGATTCAGCTGCACAGCTGAGGCAATTAAGCCCCATTTAAAATCACGAATTTGAGTCCTTAGGGTACGTACAGACATACGATAACGATCGTTCGTTCTGAACGACGAACGATGTTAAAGAGAACCCGAGGTGGGAATTACTTTTACTATTGGGGCACAGAGGCTGGTTGTGCGCACTAAGACCAGCCTCTGTTGCCCCATCGTGTGCCTCCATGTCCCCCCTGCTCGCCGCTATACCCCCCGCATTGCTGGCGACACGCAGCGTGTCGCCAGCTCAATGTTTACCTTGCGCTGTCTGTCAGCGCCGCTCCCCCGCATCGGCGCCACCCGCCGCGTCACTTCCCTCCTATCAGCGGGAGGGAAGGGACACGGGCGGGTGCGCCGATGCGGAGGAGGCAGGGGAGCAGCGCTGACTGACAGCGCAAGGTAAACATTGAGCTGGCAACAAGCTGCGTGTCGCCAGCAATGCGGGGGGTATAGCGGCGAGCAGGGGGGACATGGAGACACACGATGGGGCAACAGAGGCTGGTCTTAGTGCGCACAACCAGCCTCTGTGCCCCAATAGTAAAAGTAATTCCCACCTCGGGTTCTCTTTAAAGGAGGTATCGCCCGATGATCGTTTGAAGAAAGGCTACTTTGAACATCGTTCGTGTACGAACGATCTTGGAACGAGCGTTGCGTGCGCAACATGATGTATAAACTGATTTCAAACACAAGTGTCAAAAAGAACTGTTTGAGCATGTGCAAAGCTTTGAGAACGAACGATCAACGACCGATCGTTGTACAGACATTACTTTTTGAACGATGGTCGTTGGAAAAAATCTGGCAGAAAGGATCGTTCTATACCAACGACATATCTCGTTGGTCGGTCGTTTTAATGATCGTTCGTGCACTTTTTACGAACGATCGTCGGGCAATGCCGTCGGTAACGATCGTTTCAAACGACTATAGTCGCATGTCTGTACGCACCCTTGGGCACTTGTAACTACTCCTGAGCCCATGCCTGAATATAGGCTTTAACATACATACATGCATACATACATACATACTACCTGGATGGTGTTCCTTACAACTAAAGACAAATATAAAAATTACAGACAGTAATTTTATATGCAACATTTGCAACCACCAGGTGTAATGTTAATTCACATGGATTGCGATGCCTTCTCCGATGGCTTTGGGGTCGGTTGACCACTTATACTGCAATCTGACTCAAGCCTTGTTCACATAGAACGTTTTTGTAAAAATTTAAGCGCGGGCGATTTAAAAAAAAAAAAAAAAAAAAAAAAAAAAAAAAAACCTCGACCCCTGAAAGCGCTTGGGCAATCATTCTCTATGAGAGAGTTCATATCAGAGCAGTTAGTTTGCAATCCGCTTTAAAAAGCAGTGCTTGAGCCATTTTTTGAGGCGATTTGCCTCGATCAAAGGTATAGGAAAAAAACGCAAACCGCTTACAAAAATCGCTTTGGCAAGCGATTGCGTGGGCGGTTTAAAAAACAAACATTGTATTTATGGTTTACGGATTTTTTTTAAGAACAAAAGACGGAAACGCTCTGCAAAAGCGCTTAAAAAGGGACTCAGAGCTCAAACTAGAATAAAAATTTGAACTTACCCGGGGCTTTCTCCCAGTGCCTCTTCCAGAAATGGCTGGCCCGCGGCTTCCGGCGACACTCGGCCCGAGTGTCGGGCTTCTTTTCTGCATATGTCACTACGCCGGCTGCCTCGTGTCATGGCGGCCGGCGTGACAGTACGGCGCATGCGCGGTTTAATCGCGCATGCGCCGTACTATCATGCCGGCCGCCATGACGCGAGGCGGCCGGCGTAGTGACGGCAGACGTGACGTATGCAAAAAAGGAGCCCGACACTCGAGCCGAGTCGCCGGGAGCCGCGGGCCAGCCATTTCTTGAAGAGGCACTGGGAGAAGACCCGGATGTACGTCGTGGGACCTCCCGACCAGCACTGGCCTGCAGAAAGCCCTGGGGAAGTTCAAATTTTTATTCTAGTTGAGCGTGGAGTCCCTTTAAAAAAATGCCCACGAAAAACAAGTGAACGTGCAGAAAAGTCACCAGAAACTGCAAGGAAAAAAACAAAACAAAAATCCTGCAGACGGATACGCGAACCAAACGCAATGTGAACAAGTCCTCACACAGAAGGGATACACCCATCCTTACAGATTAGCCAGGGAGAACTCGGTCCTGTTTACAGCAGGTGTCTCTGTATACAAGCAGTGCTGAGCTTAGGGGCTTTGTAGATTTCTGAATTACAGGTGGAACTTGGATTATAATAGGAAAGAAAAGTTTGATATTTGTTAAATTAGCAGATATCGTTTAATAAAAAGCAACATTCAAAAGCTTCCAATTCCCGCTTAGCCTTGGGATAAGGTGTAGTGAAGGCAATGAGACAAGTTACCTTTTTCTTATCAGGATTGCCCACGCCGGCCAGGGCTATAAAGCGGCTCACATGCTGGGCACTTTCCTGCAGGACTGCGTGGTTTCTGGGGGAAAAAAAAAAAATAGTGGTTCAATTCATTTCCAATCTTTTTTTTTTTTTTTTTTTGGCAAGCATTTTTTTTTTTTAATATTGAATTCAAAACAGGTTATAGTATTGAATTCAACTAAAAAAAAAAAAAAAAAAAAAAGTGTTTACTGCGAGATGTTGATGACGCTGTGTGACCTTGGTGTCATCAACGCCAATCGCCGGGGGACATGTCATCGCTGAGGGAGAAGCAAAATCCGCACAGGGACATGGAAGAAGGCACTGGGGAAGCTATCAGAGGTACGCTACGAGGGATCAGCACGACAATGGTGAGTATAATACCCAGATGTGTAGCCAGGTGTATAGGGAGCCACATGTAGCCAGATGTCAGGGTAGCCAGGTGTGTAGCCAGGTATAGGGTGCCAGGTGTAGTGTAGCCAGTAATGGGGTGCCAAGCTACCCCCCCCCCCCAACACCTTCCCCCAGGCTGTGTGCGGCCGGTGGGGACCCCCCTTCTGGGGTGGGGGGGGGGTCCCTGTTCTTTTCAGGCTGTTGGTGGCCGGTGGGGACCCCCCTTCTAGGCAGGGAGGGGAGCCCCGTCCTTTGCGGGCTGTGGGTGGCCTTTCGCCCCCCCTTCCCCCTGAACCCCTTCCCTCGGTGTGAGTCCTGTTCTACTCACCCAGGCTGTCTCCAGCGGCGGCGGCGTCAGAATCCCTTCTTCCTCCATCCTCGAAGTCTCATTGCTCTGTGTAATTACCGGTACGAGGCTCGGTGACGTCACCGAGCCTCGTAGCGGTAACGTCACAGGCCGGGACTTCGGCATTAGAGAAAGAAGGGATTCTGCTGGCGCCGCTGGAGACAGCCTGGGTGAGTAGAACAGGACTCACACCGAGGGAAGGGGTTCAGGTGGGGGGGGGGCTTGCACGGGGGATGGGAGGGGAGAGGGAAAGGCCACCCACAGCCCGCAAAGGACGGGGACACCCCCCCCCCGCCCAGAAGGGGGGTCCCCGCCGGCCACTACCAGCCCGCATAGGGAATCCCCCTGCACAGAGCGGACACCCGTCAGCACACAAAGAGGAATTCCTTGCACGCAGTACATTCTCTGCCCCGCCAGCTGCACAGGGATTCCCCAGGGTGGCTGGATGCTTGTTCTGTATGCTGGGGGTAGCACAGATCGCTATCCACAGCATACAGTCAGGCATCCAGCCATCCTGGGGAATCCCTCTGATGAGGGAAAATTGCAGCGGGCGGTGCAGAGAAACAGGAAATCTCCCTGGCGGGATTGACGAGCTCAGCTCGTCCAAAACACTTTCAGCAAGTTTTTGCTGGACGAGCTGACCTCGTCCAGAACGCTAGGGAGGTTAATGCCTAATACACACGGTACAATTTTCCATGCAATAGATAAAATCCGACTTGTCAGATATTGCTCCCAATCGTTTCTGAGCTCGATTTCTCATAGCAGTGAATGGAAAAAGAAAAAAAAAAAAAAAAAAAAAAAAAGGGAAAATCTTACTGTGTGTACCCAGCATTTACAGTAAGATTTAAAATGTAAAAGATTTTACCAAAGAAATGTAAAGAATTTCTGTATCTGCATTTAAAGGAGGTTTGGATGCTTTCCTTGCATTGAAGGACATCCGTGGCTACGGTTACTAGCAAGTTCCCAGCAAAGTTGATTCAGATATTTTACCCGACTGCCACTTGGAGCTGGGAAGCTTTTTAAGTCGCCTCCCCCCCCCCCCCCCCCCTTCTTCACACCTCAGAGAGATCGGGAGCAGTTCCTACCTATAAGGGCTCGTTTCCACTGTTGCGACGCGATTTCGGCCGCATTCCGACGCTTGTAAAAACGCATGCGGATGCGTTTCCGCATGCGTTTTTACCCGCGATTTCGCGTGCGATTTCGCATGGCAGGGTGCCATGCGAAATTAACCATGACACTGCCAGGGCAAAATAACATTGAAAAGGTGCGAAATCGCCCGCGAATTCGCGGGTAAAAACGCATGTAAAAACGCATGCGTTTTTACTATTAAATACATTAGCGGCGATTCGCCCGCATTCCTGAGGCACGCGAATCTGCACGACCCTGTCGTGCAGATTTTCCCCGCACAGAAAAACGCCGCCGCCGCCGCACACGTGGAAACAACCCCATACAGTAACATTAAGTATGCGAATCCGCATGCAGTGCCCGCATGCGGATTCGCTACAGTGGAAACGAGCCCTAACTCACTCAGGGACAGGATTACCGCCCTGAGCTGCGGATTTCCATCCCGAACCTGACTCGGGATCACCGCTAAGGAGGTTAATGCAGGTCTGAACTCAGAACATCCTCTCTACTCTAAAAAGATACACAAATAGCATAATAACCTCTAAACAAAACAAGAATTTCTTTGTTACTTCCTGATTCATGGAAGCAGACATATTGTTAACATCCTGTGCTTTCAAACGAGCTTATTTGCCATCTCTGGCATGGCAGTCAGGTAACCCAGGGAAGAGATCAAATTACAACTTGTGATTAGACACAAATGAGGGGGGGGGGGGGGGGAGGAGAAATTAGACATGGCAAAAGTACAACAGTATGCACTGTGAGCTTTCTTACAGGAGATATCAGAGTGCTGATACTCTTCACCACCCAATCAGCATAGTCGGACTTGCATCATGATGAAGTTATGGACTGTTTTTTCTCATTTTTCAGATTGTGCAACCTGGGACACCGTACTTCTACATGGAGTTGGATTCTGGAGAAATGCTTTCCCATTGAATAAAGAATAAAATTTCCCTCTTGAATTTAAGAGGTAGAGTTATTTTTTTTGGCTGACAGACCCCTATATGTGCAGCCGCTCATGATAGCAAGATTAACACTTGGTCAAGAGCCAGCTGAGGATTATCTGAAACCAACTATCTTGTTGCATTTAAAGTACACAAGAAGTGAGAAGGATATGGAGGCTTACATGTATGGTATGTTCTTTTAAACAATGCACATTGCCTGGCTGTCCTGTTGACCCTCTGCCTCTAATACTTTTAGCCATACACAAGCATGCAGCAGATCAGGTGTTTCTGACTGAAGTCAGACTAGATAAGCCACATGCTTGTTTCTGGCGCGATTCACACACTACTGCAGCCAAAGACATCCACTAGCACTGCAGAGCAAAATGTAGTGTGCTACCGTCTTTAAGTCTAGTGGAAGAAACGCCACATGATCTTTGAAATGCAATCTCCTGCTTCCTCAATGGCAGGAAGTGAGGTCATACAGGGATCAAGTGCATATATTTTTCTCAAAGCAGTACAGTCCAACTATATTTGGCCAAGTGCCTAAAGTTTAAGTTACACCAGTTGGTCAACCGTCTTGCTTACCTGTACGGGAGTCTTTCATAGTTCTCTCCTTGCAAAGCAGAGAAGTGATATCGTGGTTTCAGGCTTACGGCCGCGCTTGCTACCAGCGCAGAGCAAGATTTCAGGTTAGCCTCTGTCTGAAGGAAAGCAGAATGAACAGTCAGGGCTATTCACACCATGTAGAATGCTGGCAATTTAAAGAGGAACTCCAGTGAAAATAATAAAATGGGGGAAAAAAAAAAAGTGCTTACATTTTTACAATAATGATGTATAAAGGATTTAGTCAGTGTTTGTCCATTATAAAATCTTTCCTCTCCCTGACTACATTGACATTTATCACATGGTGACATTTTTACTGCTGGCAGATGATGCATTTTTGGCAGTTGGAAACAGCTGTCATTTCCCACAATGCAATAAGGCTCCCACAGTGTGACGTCAGCACCCAGGTGCTGACATCACACTGTGGGAGGGGTTTCACCACAATATCAGCCATACAGAGCCCCCAGTGATCCGTTTGAGAAAAGGTAAAGGATTTCTCATGAGAAAGGGGGCATCAGCTACAGAGTGGGATGAAGTTCAATCCTTGGTTACAGTTACTCTTTAAAGCAAACTGGATTTGGACAGTGTTGACATGGTCCAGTACTTTGAACCTTGCGATTTTAATCTAACTAAAAGAGTGCTTTTGTAAAGTGTACAATGTGTTCTTGGCCACCGTGAATGAAGATCTCATTGCGATCGGTGGCAAGTTTTCAGAGGACGTATGCAGACACAGCAGGACAACAATGAACCAGTAAAAGCGATCCGTACCGGAGGATTCCCATAATTCCACACGTCTTTGGGCCACGGAGAGGTCAGCAGGATGTCCACACCTTTGAATTTGGAGTGGGACAGCAGGGACAGCTTCAGAGACATGACATCCTTAGCAGTGAAGGAATAGGCAGGAGCCGGTTCACTAGGAGACTCCGCCCCGCTCAGATAGGCGATCTGGAGGCCGGAAGCGCCACTGAAAACTCCTTTTCGACCTGTCAGAAAACAAAGGCTAATGTAAAGAGGACAACACCACCACCACATTTATAAAGCAATTTTCTCACGTAGGAGCCAAAGCGCACAAGCTGGTCTCAGATCAGTGCATAGTGATGTGTAAAGGGGGAAAAGTTATGGGAGTATATATGCCAGACTAAACTGATGGCTTTTCAGTTTTGATTAAAACTTGTCCAGGGTTGGAGCGGGCTAGATTAAGTTTGGCAAGGCATTCCACAGAGTAAGGGCAGCATGACAAAGGTCTGGCTCCAACAGGTATTTAGTTGGACTCTGGGGGTGTTAGATCCTTTTGATCTGAGGTTGTGGGAGTTTTTACGCAGTTGCAACAAATCCTTCAGACATCCTGGGCTTACGTTGTGTAGAGATTTGAATGATAGCATGCCAATTTTGAAAAGGATTCTCCATTTTATGGGTAGCCAGTGTAGCAAAGGATTGGCGTTATGTGGCAATGGCTGGGTTGGCTTGCTGTTTGTCATGAATTGCTGTTTGTGTTATTGCACACACACACACACACACACACACACACTTAATGCCACTAAAATCCTCAACTGCCTAGTAACCATCGATCACACTGCACCCCAACTTTTGTCAAGCACCCATTGCTCAATTACCAAGCATCAGTTTCTATCACCTTGGTTTTTTTTCCAGTTAAAAAAAAAAATAATAAGAAAAGAAAGGGAAATACGGATTACGCATTGCCACATTTCTGGGAAAAGTTCCAATTTAGATCATGCAGCTTATGTACAGTGGGATGCGAGAGTGTGGACAACCTTGTTAATAGTCATGATTTTCCTGTATAAATCATTGGTTGTTACAATAAAAAAAAAAAAAAAAAAAAAAAAGTCAGTTAAATATATCACATAGGAGACAGACACACAGTGATATTTGAGAAGTGAAATGAAGTTTATTGGATTTACAGAAAGTGTGCAATAATTGTTTAAACAAAATTAGGCAGGTGCATTTGAGCACCACAACAAAGAAATGAAATCCATATTTAGTAGAGCCTCCTTTTGCAGAAATTACAGCCTCTAAACGCTTCCTGTAGATTCCAACGAGAGTCTGGATTCTGGTTGACGGTATTTTGGACCACTCCTCTTTACAAAACATCTCTAGTTCATTCAGGTTTGATGGCTTCCGAGCATGGACAGGTCTTTTTAACTCACGCCACAGATTTTCAATTATATTCAGGTCTGGGGACTGAGATGGCCATTCCAGAACATTGTATTTGTGCCTCTGCATGAATGCCTTAGTGGATTTTGACTAGTGTTTAGGGTCCTTGTCTTGTTGAAAGATCCAGCCCCGGAGCAGCTTCAGCTTTGTCACTGATTCCTGGACATTGGTCTCCAGAATCTGCCGATATTGTGTGGAATCCATGCGTCCCTCAACTTTGACAAGATTCGCAGTCTCTGCACTGGCCACACAGCATGATGGAACCACCACCATATTTTACTGTAGGTAGCAGGTGTTTTTCTTGGAATGCTGTGTTTTTCCTCCATGCATAACGCCTATGGTTATGCCCAAATAACTCAATTTTAGTTTCATCAGTCCACAGCACCTTATTCCAAAATGAAGCTGGCTTGTCCAAATGTGCTTAGCATACCTCAAGCGGCTCTGTTTGTGCTGTGGGCTGAGAAAAGGCTTCCTCTGCATCACCCTTGCATACAGCATCACCTTGTGTAAAGTGCACCGAATGGTTGAACGATGCACAGTGACTCTATCTGCAGCAAGATGATGTTGTAGGCCTTTGGTGCTGGTCTGTGGATTGACCGACTGTTCTCACCATTTGTTGCGTCTGTTTATCCGAGATTTTTCTTGGTCTGCCACTTCGAGCCTTAACTTGAACTGACCATGTCGTCTTCCATTTGTTCAATATGTTCCTAGCTGTGGAAACAGACAGCTGAAATCTCTGAGACAGCTTTCTGTATCCTTCCCTAAACCATGATGGTGAACAATCTTTGTCTTCAGGTCATTTGAGAGTTGTTTTGAGACACCCATGTTGCCACTCTTCAGAGTAAATTAAAAAAAAAAAAAAAAAAAAAAAAAAGGGAGGCGGGAAACTTACAATTGACCCCCTTAAATACTCTCTCATAATTTGATCAGGTCAGGTAGGTCAGGGGTCACTGAGCTTACCATGACAATTTGAGTTCCAATAATTAGTTCTAAAGGTTTTGGAATCAATAAAATGATAACAGTGCCCAAATGTATGCACCTGTAATTTTATTTAAACAATTATTGTGCACTTTCTGTAAATCAAATAAACTTCATTTCACTTCTCAAATATCACTGTGTGTGTCTCCTATATGATATATTTAACTGACTTTTTATCGTAACAACGATTTATGCAGGAAAATCATGTTTAACAAGGTTGCCCAAACTTTCACATCCCAATGTGTATGTGTACAATAAAAATAATTTAAAATGGGATTGTCAGCCATAAAATTAAATTCCATGTACCCATTGCTTTGTGTTTATTATGTAGTCTACAACCTGACCCTGTATTGCAAGCATTCCAATACAATCATAATAGTTTCTGTTGTAATAAATCTCATCTCATTCAGCCTGGCTCTAGTTGGTACATTGCCAAGGAGGGGGAAGCTTGTTATCTCCCCTTCCACATTCCTGCTACGCACTGATTGGCTGAGGGCAGTTCAGTGTGAAACAAATGAAATACGATCTATCCTGTGCTCACGTTTATAAAGAAAACTAGATATGAGCAGTTTCTAGGAGAAAACAAAAACAAAACAAAAAAAAAAGTCGGAGGAAATGCTTCAGTAAAGATGGAGAATGCCTGAAACTGGTTTCTCTTTACAACATAAAATTCAATTAAATCAAACCGTGGACAGTACAATACAGATCTTACTAATATTATAAATGTGAAAGTTTGGATGTTTGTAAATCACACAATAGCTGAATGGATTTGAATGAAATTTGGCACACATAGTACATTACCTGGAATAACATATAGGATACCTTTCATTCCCATACCCGTAAAGTGGGCGGAGACAAATACAAATTTCACTTTGAAAAATGTAAACTGCAGCCACTCTTAAGGTGCATACACACATCAGAC